>NW_022983065.1:0-15165 GCF_902652985.1 Pecten maximus
CCCTGTGGTCGTTAGTTAAAGAGGCTTACCCGCAGACGGACCGGTAAACGGTACATCTCCGATCACTTAATAAACTTCAGTACACGTTTCTTTGTGACAAAATTAGAGGCTTTCCGACTTTATTTCTTGAAAACAATTACAGAATATGTATTTAAAAGACGTTTTAAAACTCAACCTCAGACTGAGAGGGAAATGTATTGAATATAACGGCAAATCTTCTTTGTAAATCGCCGCTGCCTTTGAAGTTATCACTGTGCGGTACTGTAGTCCAATCATTTTAATAATCAACGTCCAACTAATTGCAACAGAATTGTTTTCACTTGTGTACGATTCCTTATCACCTAAAGTATGACATATCAAAAGTCCTCTAAAGTCCTCGCAGTGGAACGTAATTAACATTACTTTTAAACTTTGTATAAATCGCCTTCTATTACTATGGCATGTATAGGCCTCCGTACCGGTTAATAATGTGTAGATCGTTACGTAATCAGGCGATTGTTTTTATCGGCAAAGATCATACCCACGATATGAAGTTACACAAGTATTGGTAAGTTGATACAATAATATTAATGATAATTGATTTCAAAAGTATATGAGTATGCACTTATCTGATTAGTATTTTGTTTGAATCTTTAGGTTACAAATGAATAATTTAACCAAAACATTGCGGCCATGATTCCATTTCAACAAAATTAAATGAATTACGATTTTCCGCATTTTCATGAATGAAAGTGTCGATGTTATGTGTCCATGCATGCGTATTAACATAAAATATGAAATAATATAAATCCATTTTGAAACGGTAATCAAGAAAATTAACACGTTTGAAGAAGGGCTATTTTCGTCGAATTTTTTAATGTATGGAAGCCCTTTGTTGTCCAAATTGAATCCGAAAGCATAATGTTGATATGTTAACTACGACGAATAATCTATCTCAAAACATATTTGATTATCCACGATACAACTATCAATGATGCTAACATGTATATTAATTTTATTGCAGTTGATGGCTGAAAAATATGGAAACATGTATTATTTGTAATGGAAATGAAAATCTCGTTTTACTTAAAGAAAAAGGCGCAAATGGAATAAACTCTGCAGCAAAGAAACGTAACCAGTCTCTATATGCTTTGGCCGGACAGTGCGTTCATTCAGCATGTAGAAGGACATTTACCAATCCCAGCCAGATACATAAATTTTTAAATGAAAACAGACACAGAGAACCTTTCGACTTTGACAACAATGAAACGCGCATTTTACGATCGTCAGAAATTGAAGCATTTTCGTTCCAAAGCCACTGTATGTTCTGTGCTCAACTGGCATCAATACGCGGTAAAAAAAAAAGAGGCTATGATGTGTTTCCTGTACGCACAACAGACTTTAAGTATTCGATTCTTTCTACTTGTTACGCTCGAAATGACAAATGGGCAAATTCAGTACGAGGACGAATTGAGACAGTCAATGACCTTCATGCGGCAGACGCTATTTATCACCAAATGTGTAGCGTTAATTTTAGAACTGGTAAAAATGTTCCCTAGGCATTTTCTCCTCGAACTGACGCAAAAAAGGAAGATCAACCTCAACAGTGACAAGTTCTGCCTTTAAAGAAATAGTTACATTTCTGAACGATCATGAAGATGACCAACACGATCTCTCTGATTTGGTGAAAAGAATGCGTGATATCTGCGGTGAAGATGCATACACCCCATTCTACATGAAGCTTAAGCTTAAAGAAAGCTTTGGAGATGACATTATCATGACGGATTCAAAAGGAAAGCTTACAGTCATTACTATTAGAAAAACAGCTGCTAATATCTTGCATGCGTTTCATGAGCAACCGCAAACAAACGATGACGATGAAAAGTTATCTATTATTAAAACTGCAGCCATCTTAATCAAATCCGACGTTAGGACGTTAGACCTTGATTGTGACTGTTATCCTTCATCGAGTGACTTGTCATCAATGGAGAAAAATTTGAATTATATACCCAACAGTATTAACCTGTTTCTATCTACGGCAATCAATACGAAAGACCAAAGTCTTAAAGTAAGCTCCATAGGCCAGGCAATAATGCAAGCAATCAAACCAAGACGTCAAATTGCCCCACTTCAAATAGGCCTTGGTGTTCAACTACATCACCACTTTGCCTCTAGATTCCTAATTGATTTTCTTCACAACTTAGGATTTTGTTCACCATACCAAGAAATACAGAAATTCGAAGCATGTGCGGCTGTAGCTAACGGGACTTTTCTTCAAGATATTGACTCCAACCAGTTTATGCAATTTGTAGGTGATAATGTAGATCATGACATTCGAACATTGGATGGTAAAGGCACATTCCATGGTATGGGCATTATAGCAGCAGTCACACGTGGTAAGAAGAAGTGCCATACTATAAGACGGGGACATGTATCAACGGAAGAATTGGAAGCATTAGGGAATATCAATATACACTTTCTCCAAAAACCAAATACTTCAACATCTGATTTCAAAATTTGATGCATTCAGTACACTTAAAACTAGAGCTAGTGACCCATCCAGATATCTTGACATTGTATCAAAGATAATATGGCCTTTGAGAAGGCCAACCCCAAGCTGGTCAGGATTGATGCAAATGTTCCACGATGGTAACCATCCTGGAAAGTCATCCGTTTACTTCCTGCCAATGATTGACATGAGTGCCACCGATATATCATGTGTTTACTCCACTCTAAGATTCGTTGTTGATCAATCCCACAAATACAGCAAGGTCCCAGTGATTACGTTCGACCAGCCGTTATACTGGAAAGCGTTGATGATTTGTGCCTCTGAACCCACAAAGAATGAAATGAAAGACGTTGTTCTGAAACTTGGAGGATTCCACATGGAGATGAGCTTCTTGGGGTGTATTGGCCATTTAATGCGCAATTCTGGCCTTCGGGAAACATTTGAAACAGTATATGCTCCAAATGCAGTGACGCATATGCTCAGTGGGAAAGCAGTTGCAAGAGCTGTTCGGGCACATGGACTTGTTGAAACAGCGCTTTATTGGCTATTGGTTTCGAACTTTTTTGGAATTGATGATCCTGAAATACAAGACCTGTCTGAAGTTGAATCAAATGTAGTATCTGAAAATCAAGACCAAGAACCATCCGTAACGAGTGAGCAGAAGATACAGACAGAGTCAGAGTTGGACAGCTTATCCTACAATTTTCCAGAGAATGGACTTGTCGATATACTTGTTAATGACACTGAACCAAACGTATCAAGTATTTCATTAAGCTCCGACACTCTCGACAGATTGGCATCTCTTTATGATGATTTCATTGAAAGAAAAACCTCAGTGCAGGCCTTATTATCCAACAGACACACTTCAATGGTAATGGAGATTGTAGAAACAGCAATGCAAAAACTGAAGGACAACAAAACAGCTGCATTGTGGATCCAATTGCTTGATATGGTTAGTCTACTCCACAGGTTCATCAAAGCTGAGAGAACCGGGAATTTCGATTTGCATCTGCAGTGTGTACGGGATATGCTTCCTTACCTAGCATCAGCTGGTCACAACCTTTATACCAAATAAGCATATGTCTACCTACAAATGATGCAAAAGCTTCAGACGGACCATCCAGCTGTCTATCTTTCATTTCAAAATGGATATCATGTTGTCAGAAGAACGGATCGTTACTGGGCAGGGTTGTCTTCAGATTTGATAATAGAGCAAGTTCTAATGAGGAGTATCAAGACAACTGGCGGATTAACAAGGGGAAGAGGTATGACTCCTGTTCAACGTACTCAGTGGTTAATGTCAATGCCATTTTGTGCTGAAATAAATGACTCTATGCAAATTCTCAGCGGAACAGAGTATTGTACTAGTGAGCAGCTTAAGGAAGCGTCAATGACCAGGACAGAACGAGATAAGAATGACATTGAAGTGGTTGCTTCATTTCTAAAAGCCAGAGATCCCTTCTCGGACACGGACTCCTTGTGAAACCTGTACACAGGTATGGTTGCAGACAAGAATGTCAATGTTTATTTAGCCTATGAAAACGGACAGAAAATTTTGTCATCAATGGAAAATCACAACGTCTTTGAATATAGCTTCAAACGCACGTTGCAAGTCGCAACAATACCTTCTGAGTCAAGTTACAAAATCAAAGAACATCTCCTAGAAGTGGATCCACAACTTTTGTTTCAACGACTATTAGCCATTTCAAGAGATGAATGCGATGTCGCTGATCTTTTCAAGTATGAGCTATCAACGTTTCCGTCTTCGCTCTTTGAAAGCAATGGTCTACCGCGGGCAGCATGCAAAGCACATTTGGCTGACACGCTATGGAAAATGAAGCAAATGGATAAAGACGAAATACAAGATGGATCGGTCCAATTTGTTATTGACGGCGGATACCTTCTTCACAAACTTACTTGGCCAAAAGGAATGAACTACGGAGAGATCAGTAACATGTATGCTGACTATATAAAACGTAGATACTCTTGTCCTATCATTGTCTTCGACGGCTACATGAGTGGACCTTCGACAAAAGACATGGCACACATTCGTCGGACAAAGGGTGTGAGCTCTCCAGACATTAACTTTACAAAAGACACGCCATGTAAGACAAAAAAGGAAGTATTTCTCGCCAATGAGAAGAATAAGAGCGTATTCCTAAAACTTCTAGGCGAAGTTTTATCAAACAATGGATGCACCGTAAAACATGACACCGGAGATGCAGATAGACTTATTGTTCTAACTGCTGTTGAATGCTCAACAGTTTCAGAAGTTGTTGTTGTTGGAGAGGATACTGATCTACTAGTGCTTCTCTTGCTACATGCCGATCCAGAGCGAAAGAGGATAACTTTTGGTTCTCCAGACACTAAGAGCAAAAGACAATGGGATATTACCAAAGTCAAACTCACTTTTGGGCTAGCAAAAACAAATATTTTGCCTGCAATCCATGCCCTTACTGGTTGTGATACAACCTCGAGATTGTATGGCATAGGAAAAGGGCAATCGTTGAAAAAACTTTGGAATGAAAAGTGGAGTGCCCAATTGGATGTGTTCTCGAAAAAAGGGTCGTCTAAAGACGAAATAATTACAGCTGGAGAGCAACTGATGTGTCATCTATATGGAGGGGAGCCACAAGATAGTCT
Source organism: Pecten maximus (assembly GCF_902652985.1). Taxonomy (NCBI): domain Eukaryota; kingdom Metazoa; phylum Mollusca; class Bivalvia; order Pectinida; family Pectinidae; genus Pecten; species Pecten maximus. The sequence goes on from NW_022983065.1 coordinate 5,132, forward strand.
TGACCACCTACGATTTCGACTGCATACATGTAAAGCCTTCTTGAAGACGACAAGTGTCCAGATCCAGTCTCTGCCACCTACTTCAAATGCTGCCTCTTTTCACTCCTTACGTTCTTACTTGCAATGTCAAGAGTGGATATATGGTGCTGAACTTGAAGCTTGTGATTGGGGTTTTCAGTTATTCGATGGCAAATATCGGCCTATAAAGTCCGCAAAACCCCCTGCACCGGAAAACCTCCTCAAGGTTATACATTGTAATTGTAAAAGAAACTGCGACAACAAGAGATGTACTTGCCGAAAACATGGGATTGATTGTTCTATCGGGTGTCGTGAGTGCAGAGGGTTCAGTTGCTCTAATAAGAGCGTGGCAGAATTAAACAGTCAAGTCTAGAATATTCGTAAAACTGCCAAACGTTTTTACTTACATGCGTTTTAAGTATGTGAAGTGTTAGAAGTGACGTTTCTGTATTCTTTTTCCAATCTTCAAGATGTTAAATCCTCATCATCTCTAGATGGTAAATCACTACAAATGTATTCGTTGTTATTGTTGAGAAATGTGCTACTCTTTGAAAATATAAACTTTTGTATTGGAATTATAATTACAAACTTATATGTTTGAAATAGTAATTGAAAAATGAAGTGTCTTGACACAGAGGCGTTATTTCTAAAGAACGGTATTATTGCGCAAGAATAGACTTACTACGCATGCGCAAAGGTAATAAAATCGTTGCATAAAACAGAAGAGTCAATGAAGGTTTTTGAAATATATCAAAATGACAATACTCTTAACAGTATTATTTTGAGTTATTTACAATCTAAAAGGCATTGCAAATAAATCATATGTATTTTCTATAACTTTAATGATATTTGCGACAAAAATGCAATTTCTCCCTCAAAACTAGCATTTCCCGTTCAATTATTTGAATTTATGAGACTGTTATAAATGAAATACACTCTAGAATTGCTTATGCAGTTTCCTTTCAAGTTTTAAATGTGTTATATATAAGAAACAACGATTTTCCTATTTTAGCCGATTTTTGTGAAAAAAAAATCATTTTCGGCCTCAAAATAGCATTTCCCGTTCAATAATTTTTGAGGACTTTTTTCCTATTGTTCTTAAGGTTTTGTGCTACCGTTTAGAAGTGAAATAAATTATGTTGCAATTACTTGGATGTTTAGTGAATTTATGCTGTAATATGACTGGACTACTGTGCCCGTGCTAGTTTCTTTGAAGTGTCAATCAAATTAGACTTATTGCGGGTTGCGATTAAATAAATGATATTTAAAAATGAGGTTTTAATATCACTTTTCAGCGTTTTATAAGGAAAATAAAATGAAAAACTCAACAATTCCAACAATCTGTCATGTGTAAAAAATCTTTTTCTATTAGCCAATTGTTCTGATCTCTCTGCGGGCAAGCCTCTTTAATATTTAACACTTTCGACTGCTTTTCAAATACTCGTGAACTATTTTTGATGAAACCTTCCTTGGGTAAAGGTCTACAAATATTTCACCTTGACTATCACGGTCACAGGGGTTAAAGAGGCTTGCCCGCAGAGAGATCAAAAAAATTGGCTAATAGAAAAAGATTTTTTACATTTTATTTTCCTTATAAAACGCTGAAAAGTGATATTAAAACCTCATTTTTAAAATATTATTTATTTAATCGCAACCCGCAATAAGTCCCCGCTATAAAGTGGAGTCTAATTTGATTGACACATCAAAGAAACAAGCACGTGCACAGTGCCGCACAGTGATAACTTCAAAGGCAGTGGCGATTTACAAAGAAGATTTGCTGTAATATTCCATACATTTCCCTCTCAGGTTGAGATTTAAAACGTCTTTTAAATACATATTCTGTAATTGTTTTCAAGAAATAAAGTCGGAAAGCCTCTAATTTTGTCACATAGAAACGTGTACTGAAGTTTCAAATTTATTATTTTGGGTCAAATTTGAAAAAGTGTTCAATGTTTTAAGGTCATTTTTTTTAAATCAAGTGTGATATGACACGTTGAAAAGAGAATATTTCCTGCCAAAATTCAAAAGTCAACCAAAACTTTACATAAAAAGGTTTCTGCTCTTTTATCTATACACACGAAGGCTTGATGTTTGGCAAACAGAATGCATGTGGGACTGGCTACAAATGTAATGTCTATATTTGACCTTGACCTTCATTCAAATGATGAAAACAATATTTTTTTCAAAATGATTTATTTTGGTTACATTTTAATTAAGGTGTTTTGCAACGTTTCTAGGTCGAATGTTTTTGGGGTTTTTATCATTATTATTATTATGAAAAATGCGCACTCGTTAATTAGCACATCTACAGCGCGAGTTGCTTACTATATGGAAATGTAAATAGTTGATCTTGGCCAACAAAGTTCAAGGTCACAGTAATCAAATGGCTGGTAGAAGAACGGAAGTGGAGAGAAAATAAAGAGAAAACATGGGTATAGCATATGATTATGACCATTAGATTGATAGATTATTTAAGATGATTTTCTTTTTGTAAATAATATGTGTTGCGTTAAATTCTCTGCAAGGATGGGACGGTCTTAACGTGATCTATCAAATTTATAAATTATATGGCCAATAGGTTTCATGTTTCTCCCTGAAGAGGTACTTAACATTATCATACATGTATATACGTAGTTTATGCATGAAAATCACATTTTTGATGGAAATGATTCAATGGTGTTTTTGTTGTTGTTTGTTTTTTTAGAATTATGAGGGCAAAAATATACTACTACATGCATCTATATATGAACTGTTTAGAAATACATTTTCTACCACAATACCCCGTGTTATTCAACTCTCAGACCATCAGTTAATCATTACAGCTGTTGATTAACAATCTGTTTATACCACACGTGGTATAAACTCTGTACGCATTTCGATTGGCTAACACGGTGAACTTTGACCCAAGCTGCAATTGTTATTGACGTCATCAATAATCTAATGACGTCACATCACCGGGTCCCGGACGGCACCGGTACACTTTATTTGCATACGCGAAATTATACTTGGCCACGTTTCCCTTTGATTCAAGCCGATATTATTGTGGTAGAAACAGGTCACACGACTCGAAATTGTTGGATATGGAATTTATTTCACACTCGTAAGTTATTTTTTAAAAGTTGCAAAAAACACTCGCTAAAGCTCGTGTCTTTTGTAACTTTTAAAAAATAACTTACTCGTGTGAAATAAATTCCATATCCAACAACCACTCGTTGTGTAACCTCTATTTCTACCACAATACCCTGTGTTATTCAACTCTCAGACCATCAGTTAATCATCACAGCTGTTGATTAACAATCTGTTTATACCACACGTGGTATAAACTCTGTACGCATTTCGATTGGCTGACACGGTGAACTTTGACCCAAGCTGCAATTGTTATTGACGTCATCAATAATCTAATGACGTCACATCACCGGGTCCCGGACGTCACCGGTACACTTTATTTGCATACGCGAAATTATACTTGGCCACGTTTCCCTTTGATTCAAGCCGATTTTATTGTGGTAGAAACAGGTCACACGACTCGAAATTGTTGGATATGGAATTTATTTCACACTCGTAAGTTATTTTTTAAAAGTTGCAAAAAACACTCGCTAAAGCTCGTGTCTTTTGTAACTTTTAAAAAATAACTTACTCGTGTGAAATAAATTCCATATCCAACAACCTCTCGTTGTGTAACCTCTATTTCTACCACAATACCCTGTGTTATTCAACTCTCAGACCATCAGTTAATCATTACAACTGTTGATTAACAATCTGTTTATACCACACGTGGTATAAACTCTGTACGCATTTTGATTGGCTAACACGGTGAACTTTGACCCAAGCTGTAATTGTTAATGACGTCATCAATAATCTAATGACGTCACATCACCGGGTCCCGGACGTCAACGGTACACTTTATTTGCATACGCGAAATTATACTTGACCACGTTTCCCTTTGATTCAAGCCGATATTATTGTGGTAGAAACAGGTCACACGACTCGAAATTGTTGGATATGGAATGTATTTCACACTCGTAAGTTATTTTTTAAAAGTTGCAAAAAACACTCGCTAAAGCTCGTGTCTTTTGTAACTTTTAAAAAATAACTTACTCGTGTGAAATAAATTCCATATCCAACAATCGCTCGTTGTGTAACCTCTATGTAAACAAATAGAAGATATTTATACGTTGAAGTCTCAGTTACCGTTAAAGCCCATGAACCTCTTGTTATATATATATCAATTTCAATTTCAAAACATTTTATTGACACATAAGAACAATAGGATTGGACAGCAGGCAAAGCCTATATAAGTTCTCTCCCAAAACAGTAGCATACACAATGGTACAAACATGGACATAAAATAATACATTACATATTACAATCTCAATGCTTAACAAAGAGCAAGCTCCATTAGATTAGTATTTATTTTGTTTTATGAAAGGAATACTCTAACCTTTTTAAATAGGTAAAACAATATTTAAAGCATTTATTTCCTAATTGAATAAATTTTAAAAACCTGTATGGAATAAACATGTGATGATATTGAATTTCCTTATCCCAACAGATACAGGCCATTTAGTCCATTTTATCATCACACTGGCCATCCACTGATGAAATTTAGAAATTATATATCACCAGATAGTTTATATTGTTTGGGTTAAAGGTTAAATATAAAGTTTGAAATGATTATTTGACTGAGAATAGTATTTAACAGGAGCTGCCTCACAAATATATATCATTGTTCTCCTTCACATGAAACAGATTTGACCGGTACTTATATGCCAATGTTCTCTTACAAAATTATCTTGAAAGCGTATAACTGATGTGAACTTGTCTGTAGGACCAATAAGGGAAGCAACTCTGTCGTACTTATACCACTTGTATACCAGATGCAAGTCTCTGCTGATACGTGTACATACCTCATTTTAAAATATATCAATTTCAAACTCTTGATTCCCCTGTCTGTATTTAAGTTTTCCGCTGTATATATTTAGTAACAAACACTATTAGAGTAACGATAAATCTTTGTCACCACGCAATTTGTAAGGACGACACAATTAATAATCATAATTTTTCCATCTAATGACAATATATCTGGTAAAAAAAGAAGACTTTTTTCATTACAAATTGCGTTATGACAAAGCTCACATGTCGGTATTCTGACCGTTCTTTTACAGTCGTGACAGTAAATATGACTTCTTAAACATTCGTATTTCTGGGCACAAAATAAAACACCGGTGACATTAGATACTGGAAATCAATCTATCCCAGAGTACATTGCGGTTCCCTTCATAACACGTGTATACTGCAATGCACTCTTGAAGAGATATGACATTCGGTAACTCGTGTAAGGCAAAAAAGGAAGTAACTCTATCGTCCTTCACGCCTCTCCCAGAGTGCATTGCCGTTCCATCGATTGGCTTCATTCTTACCTATCTTGTTATCTCTGGAATTTTAAGTGAATCTATAATTAATTTCGAAGGAATTATATTGTACCCACTTAGCGTAATCGAGCTTTTTTTTTTCTTTTTCCTGATATACAAGTCTGGTTTTTGGTTTTTGGTTTAACCTGTTTGTTTCAAGCAGTGTACATCTTTAAGTTATTGGATACAAGTAAAAATAGTTGTGCCAAAAATCACATTATATTGTGTATCACTAAGCTATACAAAATGGTATTCAACAATTATGTAATTTATACAAAAAAATCAACAAATTATTGTTATTGAATTGAATTTGAATATAGTACCCCAATTTGTCTTCTCGTCAAGGAAATAAAAAGCCCGAATTCGGTTTTTATCTCCGAAGTATTCAACGTGTATGCTATTTTAATGAAGATATGTATAAAAACGTTATTGGTGTAACTGCATTTTTGCAAATACAGGAAAAAAAACATATTCAAATAACACAGGAAAACATTAATTTGCTAATTAATCAAAAACGATTCAACCAACCAATCAACAATCAAGCAAGCAAGCATTTAGCCAAGTCTGTTAAATCATTCAATCAGTAAATAGCATACTCTTTATAAGTAAAACAGGCAAATGATTGATTATTCACATCAACAGGTCAACCAAATACAATATGTACGTTTATATCTACATGTATTACGTATAACTTGCATCGTAGTCGGAACAAACCTTACACTGTAGCACGTGGCATATTTGAGGTGCGTCATATTGTCCACGATATTCTTGATCGTCCGTGAACAGCCATGGTCATTTTGAGGGAAATGTTCGCTGTTGGTGGCTACCTCTTTTGTCGACTCGCTACTTGCTATCTAGATCGATTGTGGCAATGTTTCTCTATCGAGGACGGAGCTATTACAACAGAGAATGGTCCCGGTTCCATAAGATCACAACATATCTGTTCTAATTCTTTATTTGTTTAATGAGGATCACAAACAGCCCTAGGGCTACGAGATGCTCTCCTCAACACATAAAACAATACAGTATGTACAAGACGTAATCATAACACACACTCTCTCACGCACACATACATTCCATAACATAAAGAAGATGAGGTGGAGAGGAAGGATGAGGATAGAGGGAAAGTGGTAAAGCAAAGAGAGTGAAGGTGTGGGAAGGGGGGGGGGAGGAGTGTGTGTTAAAGATGAATTTAGAACCTTTTTGAATCAACAATATATTCAAATACAAAGTCAAAAATATTTTTGTTTGAGGAATCGGTATTGTTGTCAGAGCCATGCAATATAATGTTTAAAAGGAGATCAGGCATAAGATTTACAATGAGATCTGGATTTACATTTGGAACCAATTCGTTGCAAGTTTTTCTTAACAATTTCATACGCAAGTTGTTATATTTTGGACAGGTAAAAAAGAAATGTTTTTCGTCTTCGGGGGAATCCGTACAGTCGTCACAATATTTATTGGGTGTTAATCGGTATAACAATCTTTGTTTGTTCAGGGCGCTAAGACCCATTCTTAGTCTACAATGATTGATTTTTCCTTTCCCATGGCCATAAATATATAAATCATTTGAGACTGGAGTAGAGAGTTGTGATAGGGCTTGTGAAAAAGATTCAAGCATTGGTTTGTTCCGAATATGTTCAGGTAGGTTGTTCCAGTCTCTTATAGTTCTGGAAAAGAAAGATTGGTGATAGAACGACTTTCTGGAAGGAATAGGTAGAATTGTGTTTGAATTTCTGAAGTTGTAATTTTGTGTGCGATGACAGAGAAGTGGACAGATGTTTTCCAAATATGAAGAACCCATATTATGTTTGATTTTGAAAATCATTTTTAATCGAGAATTTTTCCTTCTGTCACTAAGTAACTCCCAACCTAGTTCAGATAGAAGTTTAGTATATTTGGTAACTTTATACCCTCCTGTGCAAATTAGAGCTGCCCTTCGCTGGACACTTTCAATAAGGTCGGATTCGTATTGGTTGCAATTATCAAAGAGTATACTGCCATATTCTAGAATAGACCTAACCAATGATTTATAGAGTTTCACTAAACCGCCCCGAGGGATTAAGTATGCTAATGACTGTAACATGTTTAGTATTTTATTTGCCCTAGTAACAATGTCAGATATATGCACATGCCAGCTCAAGTCTCCAGATAATGATATGCCAAGGTGTTTATGCGTGTTGAAGTGTTGAATAGGAACATCATTGAGTGTAATATCGGGGTAGTTTAAGACACGTTTTTTGGAGAATAAAACTAGTTCTGTTTTAGCTGCATTAAAAGTTATCAACCATCGTTTAGCCCAGCTTGATAGAGTAGATAGGTCGTTATTTAGATTGTCGATAGAGCCACGGTTATTAATTTCAGATGAGAGAGATGTGTCATCTGCAAATAAATTAATGTCAGAAAGAATTCCAATGTTGATATCATTAACATATATTAGAAATAAAAGAGGGCCTAGTATAGAGCCTTGAGGGACACCCGCATTGATGTACATGCGTTCTGATGATTGTCCATTTAAAACAACAAATTGATTTCTGTTGGTAAGATAACTTTTAAGCCATTTAAGTAGATTTCCACTGATACCAATGTTTTCTAGTTTGTATATTAATCCTTCGTGCCATACCTTATCAAAAGCTTTTGAAACATCTAAGAATACAGCACAGACTTCTTTCCCATCGTTAATGCTTTTATAAATTTTATGAATAATTTTAAGTAATTGGTTAACGGTAGAGTCATGTTTTTTAAAACCAGAGTTTTCTTTTATAAGGATATTATTTGCGACAAGAAATTCATAAATGCGTTTGTAGACAATTTTTTCGAGACATTTTGATATATTTGAAAGCAGAGATATAGGACGGTAATTTTTTACATCTTTTTTGCTATTCTTTTTATGGATTGGGCACACTTGGGCCGTTTTCCATATGCCTGGAAAGCAGCCTAAGCTTAGAGACAGATTAAATATATACGCCCATATATGACAAAGGGATTCTGCACAATGTTTTAGAATGAAATTTCCTATGCCGTCAGGCCCAGTGGATTTGCTTGTGTTAAGTGACCGCAATAATTTACATACTTCCTCTGGACTAGTTTGAATATCAGTGATAGATGGCTTATTAACATTTGCATCTATGGTAGGTAGAACTGGTTTGTCGACATTGTCATTAATTGTACATTGATCGGAGAAATACTTATTGAATAGTTCTGCTTTATTTTTATCGTCGTTAATAATTTGGTTGTTTTCAGTAAGAGGAGGGATTAGATGATCCGACTTTTTCCCTAGAAGTGATTTGGTGATAGACCAGAATTTTTTTGTATTAGTGTTTTTGTTCGTTAGTGTATGGATAGTGGATTCTTGATATCGTTTTAATGCGTCTCGTTTTAGGCGATTAGGGAACTACGGGCTACTTGGTATCTCTGGATTTAAACATTGTTTGTTTGTTTGTTTGTGTTGAAGATCATATTAACAGCCAGGATCATTTAAGGACGTGCCAAGTTTGTGTGATGGAGGAGAGTCGGAATACCCAAAGAAAAAACAACGGCTTATGGTCAGTACCTGGTAACTGTCCCACGTAGGTTTCGAACTCAAGTCCCAGTGGTGGAGGGCTATTAATAAAGTGTCGGGACACCTTAACCACTCAGCCACCGCGGCCCCACTGGATTTCGTCATCTCACGGTCACATTGTCCACTTCTGGTCCGAGTAGGACGGCAATAATGGTCCTTTATCCTGTAACATTCGATGTACATGCAGTTCTTGATCTGTAGCAATGCTCTTTAAATAAACTGTGTAAAATCAATATACAACATAAACTCTCTTGCAGCCTGGCTAAAATTCATAAAAAATGAGATCAATGTCGGCCGAGTTTGCTTTGACCATATCGCTATTTTTTTACCAGACGCGTTATAACTTATTTTCAATTTTGCTGTGGCTCAGTTTTATTCAAAGCTTTGACGATCAATACATTGCCGAGCGAGATGTGATCGCAATATTTCGGCCAATTCCGTTATGATTCGGTTTGGTTTCGGCCCTTAACGGTTAATTGATCATGCCTGCTATAATTGATGACGTGGAGGGTGTCTGTCATCCTGTCCGTTAGCATATTTCAATAACGAAACGAATGAAATTGTCATTAAAGGGTAACTAAGGGTTCAACATATATTTTTTTTCTATCTCTAATGTTTTAGTTGCAGTCTAGCCTTTTGGGTCATAGATATGGGTGTGATGAAAACAATATTCAGATAAAACTGCGACGAAAATGAAAGTTTACGTGCATGCTAATTTAAAAACACATGTTATAAAAAATGAGTTACATCTTAAGTAACTGTGTATATGGAGTCCATACGACCAATATGTGTTATACCGACGGTTTAGCTGATTTGTCTCTGACCCAGACACCAGAACTAGACATTATGAATGATACCAGAATTAGACATTATGAGCGACACCTGTTTGTAGCCCGAGTTTCCTCTGACACAGACACCAGAATTAGACATAATGACCGATACACGTTTGTAGCCCGAGTTTCCTCTGACCCAGACACCAGAATTAGACATCATGACTGATACACAATTGTAGCCCGAGTTTCCTCTGACCCAGACAACAGAAT
>NW_022983066.1:0-47232 GCF_902652985.1 Pecten maximus
CAAAATGAAAGCTGAGGACGACGGAACCACCAGGTATGTCGATAGAATTGATCACGACTGATTTTATATCACAAGGAAATAGAATAGTCCCCAACGTTGACCCATGTTCTTAATCAACTTAAAATCCTTGTGTTGTTAATTTTTTCTGGCAATAATCGATATATGTCATAGGAACCATGATAATGAGAACATTCCCTTGCTTATACATTTAGAATTTACCGGGAAATGTAATCAATACAATTTTGAGAGTTGTGTGCGAGGAAAATGTAAGTTTGAAATTTGGTTTCTGTAAAACCCATACAAATGTATAAAAATTGAGACTGTCTTAAACATTAAATTGGGAAAGCAGGTCAGATGTTGTTTAGTGTGACGTCACACAACGCTGAACAGATAGCAAACATTACATAAATTGTCGCAGCACTTATTCGTGTCCACTGATGACGTCACAGCTGCGGTACCCTTAGCTCCTTGAGGTCCGATCTCTCCTCTGTCACCTATAGGTATAAACAGATTCTGCTTTAACATTCAGTGTCGAAGGTGTTAATGGTACTAGTTGACTTTTCAGAAGAGAAAGAGAGGGAAATGGGGGGGGGGGGGGGGGGGGGGGGGGGGGGGGGGGGGGGGGGATGGGGGGAGGAGAGAGAGATACCCATCATCAGCTTTTGAAATATTTTAATTCGGAAAAATTTCCTTCAAACATTTTTAACCAAAAACTCATTCTGCATTTACATCGTCATACTGGACAAAGTTGTTTTTTTCTGGATAGATCCTTAATGTGTTATAAACAGAATCTTAATGCAGATTTATAGCGATTCCAAAAACTGCTTTAAACAATGTTTGCTAATTTCCAAACTTTCTAAGACGTTTCCATCATAATTTTTTTTTTTTTTTTAAATATTTTTGAAAAGTTGACTTCAAACATTATTATCCAAATACGCATTATGCATGCTATGCTTTAACAAGAAAAATGTCATATTTGTGCTTTTGTACCAGTGTACAACTTAAATGCACAATGCTGAAAAATAGGCACATATTTCAGATATATACACATAGCTAGCTAAAACTACATATTTCTTATACTAAAGTAGATACAGAATATGTGCAACTTCATTTCAGGTTTACATGATGATTAAACTTATTCAGTTTATGTTTTCAGACCTGTACACACCAAGCTAAGCAATTAATAAATAATGATAATAACATATCAGGATCAAGAAGCCTGTTTCTCCTTTTTTATATAAATATGATAGCATATGGCTTATCTTATTACTAAAAAATCAACGATGACCAACCTATCCTGATTTGGCCTACTGTCTATTAACATCATGTAAATGCAGAGGTATAGCCATAGCAAATACATATTTAAAAAAAATGTTCGCTAAGTTATGTATTTTCTAGCTTTTATGAAAATCATCTTGCCGTATACACGTTTTGTTACAATAAGACCTTCTTTGAAAATATATCTTTCGAAATGCATCTACCTTTGTCGCCTTTAGGTCCTCTCATTCCTTGCACAACGGTTCCTGGTTCACCTTTTGGTCCCCTAGGTCCGGGGGCACCATCCTTCCCCCGGGGTCCGGCAGGGCCCGAAATTCCGAAATGCCCTTGTACTCCCTTCGTACCAGGAAATCCATTATGTCCTGATTCTCCTGTACGTAAAAATATGCACGCTTACAACAGGGATGCGATAAAGAACTAAACATATACCAATAGACTAAACAGTCTTTCAAAAAGAAAAAGTAAAGTATTCCATCATTCCATCACAATGCGTAGCTATATATTGTATTTACCTATTTACTGGTCATATACAATACAATCATTTTGATTTTTTCATAGTTATGATTATCGTCGTTTTTTTGTTTTTTTTTTTTTGTTTTTTTTTTTTTGGGGGGGGGGAGGGGGGTATTTTTAGTTAAGGACATGTCTTCAAGCAAGAAAGAAAAATATCCCATCATCCCATCACTATATGTATGATACATTTCATATCATACTTATTGACCGTCATATTTATTGAAATGATTGATCGTTTTATTTTATAGCTATGGTTGTCATCGCTTTTTTTGTTATTCATAAATCCCATCTTCAGTCAATTAAAACACTACATAATCCTTTTCACGCAGAAAATAAAAAAAATAGTTAAGATTATTTTTATTTTCTAAAAATAAAACGTTGACTGACCTTTTTGTCAGGGCTGCCCTGTAAATAAAGAAAAACTATTGATTATACCATTCATTATTTTTCTTTCACTATCAGAAAATACATTGACGCCATCACAGCAAAACTAGCTAAATAGTATACGAAAATATGAGACAGACTCCGACAAAGGACGGCTTCTATTCAGATAAATCATCTTTTTAGAGACCAACTCTGCTAAATTAATATTGGACCGCTTTAGAGGGACTGACTCTCATACGTGACATACTATATTAAGATAGGACCTCTATTGAGTGACTGACTCTGTTAAGTGACAGATTATATTAAGATATGACCTCTATTGAGTGACTGACTCTGTAAAGTGACAGATTATATTAAGATATGACCTCTATTTAGGGACTGACTCTGTAAAGTGACAGATTATATTAAGATATGACCTCTATTGAGTGACTGACTGTTAAGTGACAGATTATGTTAAGATAGGATCTCTATTGAGTGACTGACTCTATAAAGTGACATATGATATTAAGATATGACCTCTATTGAGGGACTGACTCTGTAAAGTGACAGATTATATTAAGATATGACCTCTATTGAGGGACTGATTCTGTAAAGTGACAGATTATATTAAGATATGACCTCTATTGAGGGACTGACTCTGCAAAGTGACAGATTATATTAAGATATGACCTCTATTTAGGGACTGACTCTGTAAAGTGACAGATTATATTAAGATATGACCTCTATTGAGTGACTGACTGTTAAGTGACAGATTATGTTAAGATAGGATCTCTATTGAGTGACTGACTCTATAAAGTGACATATTATATCAATTGTCGTATACAGACGACAGAAAAACGTGCTTCCTGGTCCCCGTTGTCGTATACAGACGAGGGGGGGGGGGGGGGGGGATGGGGGGAGAGAGAGATACCCATCATCAGCTTTTGAAATATTTTAATTCGGAAAAATTTCCTTCAAACATTTTTAACCAAAAACTCATTCTGCATTTACATCGTCATACTGGACAAAGTTGTTTTTTTCTGGATAGATCCTTAATGTGTTATAAACAGAATCTTAATGCAGATTTATAGCGATTCCAAAAACTGCTTTAAACAATGTTTGCTAATTTCCAAACTTTCTAAGACGTTTCCATCATAATTTTTTTTTTTTTTTAAATATTTTTGAAAAGTTGACTTCAAACATTATTATCCAAATACGCATTATGCATGCTATGCTTTAACAAGAAAAATGTCATATTTGTGCTTTTGTACCAGTGTACAACTTAAATGCACAATGCTGAAAAATAGGCACATATTTCAGATATATACACATAGCTAGCTAAAACTACATATTTCTTATACTAAAGTAGATACAGAATATGTGCAACTTCATTTCAGGTTTACATGATGATTAAACTTATTCAGTTTATGTTTTCAGACCTGTACACACCAAGCTAAGCAATTAATAAATAATGATAATAACATATCAGGATCAAGAAGCCTGTTTCTCCTTTTTTATATAAATATGATAGCATATGGCTTATCTTATTACTAAAAAATCAACGATGACCAACCTATCCTGATTTGGCCTACTGTCTATTAACATCATGTAAATGCAGAGGTATAGCCATAGCAAATACATATTTAAAACAATGTTAGCTAAGTTATGTATTTTCTAGCTTTTATGAAAATCATCTTGCCGTATACACGTTTTGTTACAATAAGACCTTCTTTGAAAATATATCTTTCGAAATGCATCTACCTTTGTCGCCTTTAGGTCCTCTCATTCCTTGCACAACGGTTCCTGGTTCACCTTTTGGTCCCCTAGGTCCGGGGGCACCATCCTTCCCCCGGGGTCCGGCAGGGCCCGAAATTCCGAAATGCCCTTGTACTCCCTTCGTACCAGGAAATCCATTATGTCCTGATTCTCCTGTACGTAAAAATATGCACGCTTACAACAGGGATGCGATAAAGAACTAAACATATACCAATAGACTAAACAGTCTTTCAAAAAGAAAAAGTAAAGTATTCCATCATTCCATCACAATGCGTAGCTATATATTGCATTTACCTATTTACTGGTCATATACAATACAATCATTTTGATTTTTTCATAGTTATGATTATCGTCGTTTTTTTGTTTTTTTTTTTTTGTTTTTTTTTTTTTGGGGGGGGGAGGGGGGTATTTTTAGTTAAGGACATGTCTTCAAGCAAGAAAGAAAAATATCCCATCATCCCATCACTATATGTATGATACATTTCATATCATACTTATTGACCGTCATATTTATTGAAATGATTGATCGTTTTATTTTATAGCTATGGTTGTCATCGCTTTTTTTGTTATTCATGAATCCCATCTTCAGTCAATTAAAACACTACATAATCCTTTTCACGCAGAAAATAAAAAAAATAGTTAAGATTATTTTTATTTTCTAAAAATAAAACGTTGACTGACCTTTTTGTCAGGGCTGCCCTGTAAATAAAGAAAAACTATTGATTATACCATTCATTATTTTTCTTTCACTATCAGAAAATACATTGACGCCATCACAGCAAAACTAGCTAAATAGTATACGAAAATATGAGACAGACTCCGACAAAGGACGGCTTCTATTCAGATAAATCATCTTTTTAGAGACCAACTCTGCTAAATTAATATTGGACCGCTTTAGAGGGACTGACTCTCATACGTGACATACTATATTAAGATAGGACCTCTATTGAGTGACTGACTCTGTTAAGTGACAGATTATATTAAGATATGACCTCTATTGAGTGACTGACTCTGTAAAGTGACAGATTATATTCAGATATGACCTCTATTTAGGGACTGACTCTGTAAAGTGACAGATTATATTAAGATATGACCTCTATTGAGTGACTGACTGTTAAGTGACAGATTATGTTAAGATAGGATCTCTATTGAGTGACTGACTCTATAAAGTGACATATGATATTAAGATATGACCTCTATTGAGGGACTGACTCTGTAAAGTGACAGATTATATTAAGATATGACCTCTATTGAGGGACTGATTCTGTAAAGTGACAGATTATATTAAGATATGACCTCTATTGAGGGACTGACTCTGCAAAGTGACAGATTATATTAAGATATGACCTCTATTTAGGGACTGACTCTGTAAAGTGACAGATTATATTAAGATATGACCTCTATTGAGTGACTGACTGTTAAGTGACAGATTATGTTAAGATAGGATCTCTATTGAGTGACTGACTCTATAAAGTGACATATTATATCAATTGTCGTATACAGACGACAGAAAAACGTGCTTCCTGGTCCCCGTTGTCGTATACAGACGACAGGAAAATGTGACGTCTCATCCCCGTTGTCGTATACACACGACAAGGGATGTTATGTTATCTAATTTATGATTAGCTGGCTGTAGCAGACGACAGATGAATTATCCAATAAATTTACACAAAAAAATGAATCCCTCGGTTCATAAAAAAGATTTTGATAGGCGAAAAGTACACAATTTTCGTCATGTGACCCAATTTGTTCGAATTTCCCGGGAAATGTTATGGAATGTCATCACCAATGTAAACAACATGGCGGCGAGTGCATTGACTGTGAATGCTGATACTGAATCAGACGATGAAGAAGGGGCTGGGACCCAAGAATTAGACAACAATATCGGTGGATCCGATCTGGAATTGTCTGAGCTGGACTCTGACAGTGATGATGACATTCCACTCGCCGATATCATCCCGCTAGCGCGGTCCTACTAATTACAGCCCGGTGCTGCCCGGTACTGCCCGGCACCGCCCGGTACTGCCCGGTACTGCCCGGTGCTGCCCGGTACTGCCCGGGGAATATATATTGACCGCCCGGGCTTTTATTTATATCCAAACACTATTTAACCTATTATATATGGATAGATGGTAGCTTAATCAATAATATGGCAAAAAATGGTGAAAATATATTAATATTTGACAGAGTTATAGCTATGTGAAATTAGCGATCTCGCAACCTAGCGCTCGGGATGAGCCATAATCTTGTTATTTGCATTTATACGTCCGCCCGGGCTTTTATTTTTATCCAGACACAATTAAAGCTATAATATATGGATAGATAATAGCTTTATCAATAATATGGTAAAAAATTATGAAAAAATATCAATATTTCACAAAGTTATAGCTACGACCTCGCAACCTAGCGCCCGGGATGAGCCATAATCTTGTTATTTGCAATTATACGACCGCCCGGGCTTTTATTTATATCAAGACACTATCAAAACTATGATATATGGATAGATGGTAGCTTAATCAATAATATGGTAAAAAATTGTGAAAATATATCAATATTTGACAGAGTTATACTTATGTGAAATTAGCGATCTCGTAACCTAGCGCTCGGGATGAACCATAATCTTGTTATTTGCATTTATACGCCCGCCCGGGCTTTTATTTATATCCAGACACAATTAAAACTTTAATATATGAATAGATAAGTAGCTTTATCAATAATATGGTAAAAAATTGTGAAAAAATATCAATATTCCACAGAGTTATAGCTACGATCTCGCAACCTAGCGCTCGGAATGAGCCGTAATGTTGTTATTTGCATTTATACGACCGCCCGGGCTTTTATTTATATCCAGACACAATTAAAACTATAATATATGGATAGATAGTAGCTTTATCAATAATATGGTAAAAAATTGTGAAAAAATATTAATATTTCACAGAGTTATAGCTGCGATCTCGCAACCTAGCGCTCGGGATGAGCCATAATCTTGTTATTTGCAATTATACGACCGCCCGGGCTTTTATTTTTCTCCAGACAATATTAAAACTATGACATACGGATTGATTATAGCTGTATTAAGTATATGGTGAAAAATGGTGAAAATATATCAACATTTCACAGAGCTATGGCGATCCCGCAACCTAGCGCTCGGGATGAGCCATAATCTTGTTATTTGCAATTATACGACCGACCGGGGTTTTATTCATATCCAGACACTATCAAAACTATAATATACGGATAGATAGTAGCTTTATCAATAATATGGTACAAAATGGTGAAAAAATATCAATATTTGGCAGAGCTATGGCTACGTGAAATTAGCGATCTCGCAACCTAGCGCTCGGTATGAGCAACAATCTTGTTATTTGCAATTATACGGCCGCCCGGGCTTTTATTTTTATTCATACATTATCAAAACTATTGCATATGGATAGATAGAAGTTTAATCCATAAATATGATCAAAAGTGGTGAAAATACAATATTTGACGGAGTTATGGCTACGATCTCTCACTATTAAAACGACCGGGACCAGTTATTCACTTCTGGGCATTTATTTTCACTCATATATCATTAAAACTATAATATTCGAAGATGTGTTGAAACAATGGTGAAAAATATGAAGTATTGACAAAGTTATGGCAAAACGAAATTATCGAAATTGATATGAAATGTAATCATGTTATCTATAAATATAAAATCTTTCCAGTTTAATACAAAGGTTTTTATCATTTGCAGGAAGTTTATGGTAATTTTATGTTGTTATTTTTCGAGCGATGTCGATATATGAAGTCGGCTATATCCCCGAAAAAACCTGCCCGTTAAGACTTATTATATGTGTTGTGGACCGCCCGGGGGACACTTATTCACCAAAGGGAATCACCGGTTTACCTACCCATACGTATAGATATTAAAATGGTAACAACGTAATTTATATTGGGCAGCATAGCCTTTATTCAAACACTCATAGCTCAAAAACTATATGGCTCATATCCACGTAAATCGGGCATCGACGCGTGCAGAAAACATCACTTTCAAAATTAAATATACATGTATACCTTTAGTTCCTGAGATCACGCATACAGAAATAATCAAACATAGAACCACGAAAAACAGGTTCAAAAATCTTGATATAGATAAGCACGACTATGACTTGACACAAACGACATACGGAATTAGTGGTTAATAAATATGCAATATATTATCAAGGATTACAAAAATACACCATGGGTTAGGAGTTCGTTCCGAAATTTTGTGATCGGAAGCACTCCACTAAAATGATTAATCGTATAGATTATACTGATTAACATAATCACCAGTAAGAAATTGATCGCGATAAAACAATTACTAATAGAGCTGTGATAGATCGCTAAAACTCTTCATCAAAGGCGTTATAACTTGTACTAGCGAAGGCGAATTAAGGCTATCTTTTCACATTTCCACTTTCTTTTCAACTGATGTGTAAATGTTAGGGACGTTAGTCAACAATCATCAAGTATTGTTGTCCAGCTCTAGCCACGAGGAGGCCTCCCTTAATGTAGAGCCATGACAGATTTCGCACCATTACTTTCATTTCAATTGTAGGGGTTTGTTTAATCATTATTATTATTATTACGAAGAATTCCATATCCGAAATATCTACAATTTAACTCTCATCATAAAGATCAAATCGTTTAAAATGACATGGTTGCGAAGTCTGTCTTATTGTCTGTCTTATTGTCTGTCTGTCTTATTGTCTGTCTTATTGTCTGTCTGTATGTCTTATTGTCTGTCTGTCTTATTGTCTTATTGTCTGTCTGTCTTATTGTCTGTCTGTCTTATTGTCTGTCTGTCTGTCTATCTATCTATCTGTCTGTCTGTCTTATTGTCTGTCTTATTGTCTGTCTGTCTGTCTTATTGTCTTATTGTCTGTCTGTCTTATTGTCTGTCTTATTGTCTGTCTGTCTTATTGTCTGTCTGTCTGTCTGTCTGTCTTATTGTCTGTCTGTCTGTCTGTCTGTCTGTCTGTCTGTCTGTCTGTCTGTCTGTCTGTTTATATACATGTACATGTCTCTCTGCCAGTTCGTCCATTCTTCCTTAAAATAAAACATGTGTTGATTAGTAATATAATTGCACAATCCTCAAAATATATGTATATCAAATCAAACCTGTTGAATATAGCATCCATGATATAGCGACCTTGACAACATTACACAACTTACTGCTTTGAACATTGATTCTGAAAGATTGTTGGGTTTTAAAATTGTTGGATTTTAAAGGTTTCAGAGTGCTTTTAAGTTCTTTATTTAACCAAAATCCCTAAGGCGTATAGGCATGACAGATAATATCTCAACATTGAACATTTACACAAAACAGTTTACATGACAGTGTTGTTACATGCATCGAAATTGGTCTAATATTACGCATAACATTACATATTATAATAATAGCATACGAACAAAATAACATTAGTGATACAAATATTGCTTATTAGTAGTTTGAATATTTACATGTGTTGGTATAAATATTTGCCTAAATTTGACAATTTTCTGACATTATTCACAGCCAAAAGTTGTATTAATCAAATGACAGTAATGACTTTTAGTGGTTGGATGCAGCGAGTAGACAACTCGGACCTTGACGGCAGGACGCAACTGCTTTGCACATTAATTCCCGAACATAAATTGTCGGTATGATGTTTAGTGTATGGATGCAGCGAGTAGACAACTCGGACCTAGACGGCAGGACGCAACTGCTTTGCACATTAATTCCTGAACATAAATGGTCGGTATGATGTTTAGTGTATGGATGCAGCGAGTAGACAACTCGGACCTTGACGGCAGGACGCAACTGCTTTGCACATTAATTCCTGAACATAAATGGTCGGTATGATGTTTAGTGTATGGATGCAGCGAGTAGACAACTCGGACCTTGACGGCAGGACGCAACTGCTTTGCACATTAATTCCCGAACATAAATTGTCGGTATGATGTTTAGTGTATGGATGCAGCGAGTAGACAACTCGGACCTAGACGGCAGGACGCAACTGCTTTGCACATTAATTTCCGAACATAAATGGTCGGTATGATGTTTAGTGTATGGATGCAGCGAGTAGACAACTCGGACCTTGACGGCAGGACGCAACTGCTTTGCACATTAATTCCTGAACATAAATGGTCGGTATGATGTTTAGTGTATGGATGCAGCGAGTAGACAACTCGGACCTAGACGGCAGGACGCAACTGCTTTGCACATTAATTCCTGAACATAAATGGTCGGTATGATGTTTAGTGTATGGATGCAGCGAGTAGACAACTCGGACCTTGACGGCAGGACGCAACTGCTATGCACATTAATTCCTGAACAACTGCTTTGCAAGTTAATCTTTGAAACCTGTGAATTTTATGAAAAGTACGGAGAAGATTAAGAGATAGTGAATAAAGACAATGGTGAAAACAATGGGGAAATAGAAAGAAAAGATTGCTACATAGATATCAATGGCAATGCCATGTGTTAATCATGTGCCACAGGACAAGAAGAGAATAGGTAGGTGGATAGGTAGGTAGCGAGTATACAACGCCGACCTTGAAGACAGGACACATGCACATTCCTTGCTCAAATATCATTGTTTCATACTATTTGGCAAATGTCACCGTCTTTGCTGTTTTCACTCGTTTCCGTTGACCTGGCTTCTTCGCAGTGAGTGGGGTTCTCGGAATGGTAAGTTTTCCATCTGTGGAGGTAACCGTCTTAGGTTTAGCAGGAACACCCTGAAGAAGCTTCCTCAAAAGTGTGTTTCTCTGCTCTGGAGTCTTATCTTCCCAGCATTGTTGAGATACACGTAGATGTTTCATCCAAGGAGCCAGCTCGTAGTTTCCTTGTCCGTGTAGGGCTCGTTTTACCTCTGCGTATTGGAATTTGACGATCTTGTGGAGTCTGTCAATCAAATCGGGTATTTTCAATGTTTTCCAATTTGTTGTAAGCTTCAGAAGATGGTTCATCGATTCGCACGCGTTGTTCTTCCAATCTAGTGAGATGTTTTTGTTGCTATGGTGTGGAAGGAACACATGATTTCGGATAGTTGCACTTAAATTCCTAAAATATTCCACGAAAGCTGGCAGGCTCTCTTCAAATTCGTCCAGCATCTCTATAACCCGAAGATCAAAATCTGTTTCGTCTGTTGCATGGAGAAGTCCGCGATTACCAAATATCTTCTCTGTGATTTCGCGCTGCTGTTTGTTGTTGACTCCAATCTTGCCTGTAAGTTGTCTCTTTACATTTTCCTCAAGGTGTCTTGTACAGAGAACATGGTCAGATGCAGGGAAAATATTACGAACAGCTTTTAATATGGCCTTTTCCTCGTCCGATCCAATGACTAGAGAATCGCCACTTATCTCTGTTCCGTTGACTTCGGTGTCCAGTAATGATTTGACGTGGGCGAAAAACTTAAAATATGATAGGAAGGACCCGTTCCAATGTAGATAAACTGGACCAAGCATGATTGGGTGTGTCTGAGTTGATGAGCGAATAACATTCGTGTTTCTATATACCAAAATAGTCACATAACACGCAGAAAGGTTGAATGTTCTATCAATACCAAGTACACTCTGGTGCAATGATTTCGTTGTGCACATGTTTCGGATGTCGTCAATTTGCTGAGGCATATAAAGAATAATTTCCGGTGCCTGTCCTTTCGAATGATTAATCTGCTGCACAAAAGGATGATGATGAAGCTGGTTGATGATAGAAAGGACGTCGTCTGCTGTGTTTCTACGGTTATCCGATGGTTTTCTGTTGTCGCGTTCCTGTTGGAATTTCAAATTCTGGACCTGCTTCAGATCGCGCGGGACATTTTCTGTGTCGTCCAAAACCATTCCCTGATACACCTCTCGTGATGTCTGTGTCTTGATATTGTCGCGGACGGTATTCTTCATCTTTTCCGTTGATCTTGTATACTCCCTCTCCGCCATCTTAGAGTTCCCGTGGTGCGAAACGTTTTCGGGCGCCTTTCCAATATATTCGACCAAATATGCATGTCCTGATTCTATCCAGGAAACTCGTTTTCTGTAGTCTTCTGACCTTTTCAGCTTCGTGTAGTATCTTCTAAGTTGGATCAACTCCGGTTCCGATGGTTGTGGATTGAGAAATTCTCGGGTTTTGGATCGCAGTATGAAAAATTGTCCATCTTTCTTCTCAGTGTAAACGAGTTTCCCGTCTTTTTGCAAATAATAGTGTCTTTTCGCTGATCCTTGCTTCCATACGCCACAGTCGTCGGTGAAGTATGCTTTCTTACCTGTATTTCGACGTTGGTTATTATCTTCATTGTCCATGACAAAGAATACGTCTTCTTTCTTTCCTCTGGGTATATCTTCTAGATGTGAGGTGGAGTTTTTCAGGAGGTCAACAACATCTTCGACATCAAGGAAACGCCCATGTTTAAGTTTTCCACTTGTTTGGTGCTGTCGGAAGTGTCCATTATCCATTTTCGGCTTGATCTTCCTGTTGAATACTGGCGATGTCGATATGTCAGGAATGGATTGCAAGGAGTCGTCGTCTCTAACATTTTGATAGGCATCTTTTCTTTTCGGTAATTCGAACGACGATGAATTATTTTGATCTGTTGTCGTGTCGTCTTCAAATGTTGAGAAAGGCCTCCAAATTTTCGGTTTCTTGCATGAGGTCGGTTTAAGCTGACTAACGCCATGCTGTCTGTTAAGTTTCCTTCCTTCACTAGAATTACATGTTGCGGTATCCCTGTCAGGTTTCTCCGATGATATAGGCTCGCGATTCACGTGGTGGTCGGTCCAAAAATGGGAAAGGGTGTGTTTTGGTCCTAAACTTGGTGTCTTGCTCACATGCGGTAATGACTTCGGGGTTGATGTACGTAGGGGTCCGCGGCGTACTTGGGGTGGTGAATGTCCTGTTAAAAAGCTCGTGTCCGGCGTTTTATCTTCCCTTGAGGTATCCGTTGTCGGAATTTGCGGACTTCGTTTCGTGGATTGGTTGAGTGTGCATGTTTGCTTAGCTTCTGCTGAGGACGTTGATTTTGTGATATCTGTCTGTCTATTCTCTAAACTTCCCATACTTACCTCCGACGTTCCTCCTGGAGAAACAGCTTCGGCATATGTCATCTTCTTAGGGGTGGCTAGTTTGGGTAGCGAATCATCCAAGACGACCTCCTCTGTTGCACGAAAAAAAGGCATCAAGGGAACAAAATGGTCTGGTGTCCAGGTCTTTCTGCTAATTGGGCGGTTTATTGATGTCCACATTATCAGTATCGGTTGTTTCTTGCAGCTGGTCGTACCGATTGGATAGAAGGTCTGATTCATGATTTCTACACAGATGTCTGATAATCCATTGACGGGAGGATAAACGGATCGGATCGGTCTGTCCAGAACGTTAGCTGCCGACTGAAATGTCCATAAACATGCGTATCCCGCGTTGACCGCAGCGCTTAAACAGGCAGCGTCATAATCAGGAGAAACTAGCTTGATTTGAGTATTGGCTGAAGCTCTATTGTTGTCACGTTTCCTGCTGACCAGGTCGATGGTAATTCTGACTCTGAATTCTTTTGATAAAGCGTTGTTTCCTATCAGGCGTTGCGAAAGCGCGTGGTAAAAGCAATTACCATCCATCCTTGTTGCCGCTGGATAATGGTCATTTCCAAGCCCATGATCTTGAAGAATCTTAGATGCAATTCTGTCTCTGTGTTGATGTGTGTCTACGTCACATTCTGGTTCTGGTACAGGAGTATCTCCGATAAGTATTGACTCCAACATAACTGCACTCACCAGTTTACCATATCCTTGCTCTGCTGCTTTGCTCAAACGGTTAAGACTAGCATTAAAATCAAACGGTCCGTTTGGGCGCGAACATTTTCTACATACGTAATCGGCCGATATGTCTGCTAACCGGGTCATACTTACCTGCGACAAACCTTGGCAGTTTCCATGAAACCATGACTTACACATTCCACAAAGGACTGAGTTCAAGTGGCACTTCCTCTTGCATGTTCCGCAGGGCCAACGAGGCAGATCATCGTCAAATCTAAGGCAAACAAATAATTATAACAATTATAAAAAGCCGGATTTTCTAAATCGCCGTAACTCAAACAATTTTACAGATATTTTCATAATTCTTTTTGATTTCACTTCCTTGACCTATACACTACATGTTCTGTCCATCGGTGGGGATATTTAACCACGCATGAAAGCCCGGGCGGTAAGATGTACGGCCGGGCGTTAGCCAAATACCAATTATAACAATTATAAAAAGCCGGATTTTCTAAATCGCCGTAACTCAAACAATTTTACAGATATTTTCATAATTCTTTTTGATTTCACTTCCTTGACCTATACACTACATGTTCTGTCCATCGGTGGGGATATTTAACCACGCATGAAAGCCCGGGCGGTAAGATGCACGGCCGGGCGGTAGCCAAATACCAATTATAACAATTATAAAAAGCCGGATTTTCTAAATCGCCGTAACTCAAACAATTTTACAGATATTTTCATAATTCTTTTTGATTTCACTTCCTTGACCTATACACTACATGTTCTGTCCATCGGTGGGGATATTTAACCACGCATGAAAGCCCGGGCGGTAAGATGCACGGCCGGGCGGTAGCCAAATACCAATTATAACAATTATAAAAAGCCGGATTTTCTAAATCGCCGTAACTCAAACAATTTTACAGATATTTTCATAATTCTTTTTGATTTCACTTCCTTGACCTATACACTACATGTTCTGTCCATCGGTGGGGATATTTAACCACGCATGAAAGCCCGGGCGGTAAGATGCACGGCCGGGCGGTAGCCAAATACCAATTATAACAATTATAAAAAGCCGGATTTTCTAAATCGCCGTAACTCAAACAATTTTACAGATATTTTCATAATTCTTTTTGATTTCACTTCCTTGACCTATACACTACATGTTCTGTCCATCGGTGGGGATATTTAACCACGCATGAAAGCCCGGGCGGTAAGATGCACGGCCGGGCGGTAGCCAAATACCAATTATAACAATTATAAAAAGCCGGATTTTCTAAATCGCCGTAACTCAAACAATTTTACAGATATTTTCATAATTCTTTTTGATTTCACTTCCTTGACCTATACACTACATGTTCTGTCCATCGGTGGGGATATTTAACCACGCATGAAAGCCCGGGCGGTAAGATGCACGGCCGGGCGGTAGCCAAATACCAATTATAACAATTATAAAAAGCCGGATTTTCTAAATCGCCGTAACTCAAACAATTTTACAGATATTTTCATAATTCTTTTTGATTTCACTTCCTTGACCTATACACTACATGTTCTGTCCATCGGTGGGGATATTTAACCACGCATGAAAGCCCGGGCGGTAAGATGCACGGCCGGGCGGTAGCCAAATACCAATTATAACAATTATAAAAAGCCGGATTTTCTAAATCGCCGTAACTCAAACAATTTTACAGATATTTTCATAATTCTTTTTGATTTCACTTCCTTGACCTATACACTACATGTTCTGTCCATCGGTGGGGATATTTAACCACGCATGAAAGCCCGGGCGGTAAGATGCACGGCCGGGCGGTAGCCAAATACCAATTATAACAATTATAAAAAGCCGGATTTTCTAAATCGCCGTAACTCAAACAATTTTACAGATATTTTCATAATTCTTTTTGATTTCACTTCCTTGACCTATACACTACATGTTCTGTCCATCGGTGGGGATATTTAACCACGCATGAAAGCCCGGGCGGTAAGATGCACGGCCGGGCGGTAGCCAAATACCAATTATAACAATTATAAAAAGCCGGATTTTCTAAATCGCCGTAACTCAAACAATTTTACAGATATTTTCATAATTCTTTTTGATTTCACTTCCTTGACCTATACACTACATGTTCTGTCCATCGGTGGGGATATTTAACCACGCATGAAAGCCCGGGCGGTAAGATGCACGGCCGGGCGGTAGCCAAATACCAATTATAACAATTATAAAAAGCCGGATTTTCTAAATCGCCGTAACTCAAACAATTTTACAGATATTTTCATAATTCTTTTTGATTTCACTTCCTTGACCTATACACTACATGTTCTGTCCATCGGTGGGGATATTTAACCACGCATGAAAGCCCGGGCGGTAAGATGCACGGCCGGGCGGTAGCCAAATACCAATTATAACAATTATAAAAAGCCGGATTTTCTAAATCGCCGTAACTCAAACAATTTTACAGATATTTTCATAATTCTTTTTGATTTCACTTCCTTGACCTATACACTACATGTTCTGTCCACCGGTGGGGATATTTAACCACGCATGAAAGCCCGGGCGGTAAGATGCACGGCCGGGCGGTAGCCAAATACCAATTATAACAATTATAAAAAGCCGGATTTTCTAAATCGCCGTAACTCAAACAATTTTACAGATATTTTCATAATTCTTTTTGATTTCACTTCCTTGACCTATACACTACATGTTCTGTCCATCGGTGGGGATATTTAACCACGCATGAAAGCCCGGGCGGTAAGATGCACGGCCGGGCGGTAGCCAAATACCAATTATAACAATTATAAAAAGCCGGATTTTCTAAATCGCCGTAACTCAAACAATTTTACAGATATTTTCATAATTCTTTTTGATTTCACTTCCTTGACCTATACACTACATGTTCTGTCCATCGGTGGGGATATTTAACCACGCATGAAAGCCCGGGCGGTAAGATGCACGGCCGGGCGGTAGCCAAATACCAATTATAACAATTATAAAAAGCCGGATTTTCTAAATCGCCGTAACTCAAACAATTTTACAGATATTTTCATAATTCTTTTTGATTTCACTTCCTTGACCTATACACTACATGTTCTGTCCACCGGTGGGGATATTTAACCACGCATGAAAGCCCGGGCGGTAAGATGTACGGCCGGGCGGTAGCCAAATACCAATTATAACAATTATAAAAAGCCGGATTTTCTAAATCGCCGTAACTCAAACAATTTTACAGATATTTTCATAATTCTTTTTGATTTCACTTCCTTGACCTATACACTACATGTTCTGTCCATCGGTGGGGATATTTAACCACGCATGAAAGCCCGGGCGGTAAGATGCACGGCCGGGCGGTAGCCAAATACCAATTATAACAATTATAAAAAGCCGGATTTTCTAAATCGCCGTAACTCAAACAATTTTACAGATATTTTCATAATTCTTTTTGATTTCACTTCCTTGACCTATACACTACATGTTCTGTCCACCGGTGGGGATATTTAACCACGCATGAAAGCCCGGGCGGTAAGATGTACGGCCGGGCGGTAGCCAAATACCAATTATAACAATTATAAAAAGCCGGATTTTCTAAATCGCCGTAACTCAAACAATTACAAAAATTACTACTCGCGTCATGCATTCTTTCAATTCGCTTCGTGAAAAATAAACTATGTTTAAAGCTAAATTGCCCGCCTGAACATATAATTTAATAGAAATGTATGCTTAAATGATGAAGGTTTTGAAGAAAAATTGAACAAATATAGAAACAATTAAAATTTGCCTATGAACTACATTCGTGTACAACGACCCGGAAGTGAAATGTTGAACTTAACCGCCATTGTTGTCTCTACATTTTTATCGTGTACATATTTAATCGTTTTGGTTTCCATAAAAAATATCACAGTTACAGTTATTTTCAAGTCGAATTAACTTTTTTTCCTTTTCTATTATTTTAGATTGTTGTATAATGTGCTTTGCAACTGAACGCATATGCTTTTAAAATTATATTATTAGTTTGTGTTAGATACAGAACAACATAATAAATTGTAAATGATACAGAAGTACATTGAATGTGATATTAAATCATATAGCCACGATCTATGTAATAACTCAAAATGTTTAGTGCAAAAATGCTATATATGCATGTATATAAGGCTAATTTTGTCCAAGTTATAAAGTGAATATCAAAGTGGTAATTAAAGTATGGCTTATGACCTGCTGTTATGCTTTGTTGAATATAGAAATTAAATTATTTCTATTTGAATTAATTAATCTCTATTTCATATTGATAAAAAGATACATCTAGATATCAAAAACTGAATACAAATATCTCTTTAATAAGGATATGGATCAAATATGAAAAAAAACGCATTTCTATTTTAATAAAACAGATCTATATATAAAATTGTTATATAGAATATAGGAATTATATTGAAAGTTGTGTGTTTATGCTAGTTTGTGTGCAATCATAAATGTACCATTTTCCTTTAATTCATCGATATACCTTGATCTCTCCCACCTTCACTCTCCTTATTTCCGCTTTTCTCATTAAATAATATTGTAAATACTTATCAATATTTAAGTCATCTTATGATGTATATATATGTGTAATAATAGTATTAGGAAAGGGCGTCTATATTGTTCATGTAAGTTGTACAAAATCCATTTGCTTTTAATGGCAATTATGCCAATATGATATATTTAACCTAAATTTAACAGGTCTATAGAAAACTTTTTTTTTATAATAATATCAATGATTCTTTCGTTGTTCTTTGTTTGCACAAGATTCTTATATTGAATAATAAGTTACATTGATATATGTAAGGAATAATTCGGGTTTTTTTTTCTTTTTTATTTATTTTTCTTTTTTCTTTTTTTTTTGGGGGGGGGGGGGGGGGGGGGTGGGGGGTCGTTTATTGATGTGTAAAATGCATATTTTCAGATATTTTAAATTTTAAATGGTGCAAGTTTTTTCAGTTTAAGTCGAACAACCATTAGCGAACGGGATTTAGCGCGATGTGACCAAAAAAAAGATACATGTATAACTGAGAATTTTGGAATGTTTACAATAAGAAAACCATCCTTCTGCATTTCTGACACATAGACTTATTTTTCTTATAAGTACACAAACACACGAAGAGTATAACACACATATGATAACTCAGTCCGAAGAACAACTCATTGCAACTTCCGAAATTGTTTTGACGTATATTGATGATAAACATTTTTTGTTTGTTTTTGTTTTTAAGTTTCGCAAGCTCTACAAATTAACTCAAGACGTTGATTCAGAAAGAAATACATGTATATATCACATTTATATGTATATCACTTAATATTGAGTCACCAGACGATTTATGCAGAGCGATGACAGTCATAATACCTATATCATTAATACAAATTTCATTTTTTCTTAAAAAAAACCCTAACTCTGATTAAAACCATTGACATCATGTTTCAAACAAAGGTAGTTACCATCATATATATATATATATTGTCGACTAAAAGGTGTGATGTAAAATGAAGTTAAATGTACATACCTTGACATCCTTCCAAATCACAAAAAAATCTTAGCTTAAGAACTTCTGAAGCTTGAGTTTCTTAACAGTGAAATGTATATAATATAAATTACAGAAAACTGATTCAAGTTCGAATGATAATGTTTGGAACAGACAAAAAGATATATATATATATATCAGAGCGATCTTAGAGGTAAGAAGTTTTGTGATAACGGCTATCCTGGAGTAGGTATTGACAGTGAATCTTCGTTTGAGTAAAGATGCTGTCAATGGTGATGGCCAGTAGCTGATTGATGATCAATTGGATAGTAAGTCCGCTGAATTCTACTGCTATGCAAAATTACCACGTGATACACTTGCCCAATCGTTTTCGAGGCACGAATGTCACGTGTTATAAATGATGCATGTATATTTCCCAATTACAGAAAACATACCACCCAGACAAGGTGACGCCTCTTTGCATGATGTCGGTTGGTGACAATTATTGCTTTAAAACAACAATTCATAATATTATGTTCGTAAATAACAACCGATTTCTCTGCTAACTAACACGTCAAACAAGACACTTTCAATTTAGTTAAGACACAATATATATGTCAAATAAAAAACGTAAATCATATGTCTAGGTTCGTTTCAGGGTAAACAATGCCAAATTTATGATTTAAAGTCTGACATATTGATAAAATTGACGAAAACATGAAACGAAGCGTGTATGCAGGTGGAAAAATGGTCGTTATGAATTATAATGAAATGAATATACAAATACTCTGCAAATATGGGATGGCAGTCATAACTTTGTGAATAGGATAAATATTGTTTTAAATGATTGTGTGTGACATTACTAATTAAACAAATGAATTAATCAATTACAGAGTCCCCCCTCAAAACTCAAGATTTTAACAAAAATGATAAAGAGAGGTATAGGAACAGTATTTCGAAAGGTATTGGACAGTTACATACGTTTTGTTTACATTGTATACTTACTCTGTTGAATTATCATTTACATTTATGGATAGTGCTTACATGAATAAAGTCTGAGGTACTTGATAAAATAAAGTTGGAAGTGGGGGGGGGGGGGGGGGGGCTTTTGTCCTGCACTCGTATTTGAATTTATATAGAAGTGGTTTTTGTCTAAGAGCTAGTGTACATATGTGCTCTTATTTACTCCGATTTAATAAACATATAGTTACACGTATATGTATATATATATATATATAACGACAGTACAGACAAGTAACTTGTAGAAATTTCGAGGCAATCTGCCTCTTTATCAAGACACAGGTAAGTTACACACATATAGACATAGAACATGGAACAGTTACACAAATATAGTGGGTATAAACAACAATAGATATCGTTATGTTGTGAAAAACGATCCCCCTCGGCCGATAATTAATTTACCGAGGGCCTATTATGATTAATTAGAAAACATCTTGGTTGGTGTACAGATGGTAAAAGTAAATAAATAATATAACTAAAAGGTTTAACAAAATAACATCGCGAGTTGAGTCGATGTGATGGCAGCGCGAGCTACGAAGTGAATGTTTTAACATGTCAAAATCCATATATAATTTTCATCAAGCTTTTAATTGAAGTCTAATGCCAGAAAACATAATGAAAATTTTTTGCCATAAATATTTATATCACTGTTGAAACATTTCTATTGTGAAAATATTTTCTGATGTTTATAGAATACTTTATTACATTTCATTCAAAATATGGCATTTTCACTATATACAAAGCACAGTTTCTTTGTATATTATTTTTGTGTCTAATTAATTTTTCATTAATAGCAATAAATATTATTTAAGCTAAAGTCTGTCCATCTCGTACGAATTTTGATGGGTGACTAATGAAGACCATAATACTGCACTGCTCCATACATGCTGCATGACGTATATGACCTTGCTTTGTGGAGTGTAGGACAAAAGCCCCCCCCGGACATTAGCCCCCCCCGGACATTAGCCCCTAGGACAAAAGCCCCTCCGGACGAAAGCCCCCCCGGACATTAGCCCCCCCGGACAAAAGCCCCTTCTTTATAAATTTAGCTGGTATACTTGATATAAATCTGTACTTTTGAAAAACAGAAACTATATATATATATATTGTTGTTTTTATCTCTGAAATTTGGAGAATAATTGTGTGCAAAATGAAGGTCCTTGGTTCAATGTCAGTGTATCATTATATGTCTGTGGTTAAACATCATAATTTATTTTTTCAAACTTTATATTATTAAGTAAGCTAAAAATTTCAGGAGAGTTCTCCATGATGAACAAATTGTTACTGATTACACATAATTTTTGACTTCCTAATATACTGCAAATATTGATAATCAAAGAAATGTCTACAAAAGCAATAAACATTTGATCCCTATTTGCAGTGTCTCAAATTATAATATAATAAGTACATAATGTACCTAACCAAACATGTTGCTCTGTGTTGTAATACGTTTAATTTTAGGAATACAATGTAATTAAAATCAAAGAAACAATGAAGCCATTAATGGTATATTTCTTTCCAGGAGAATATAAAACCTACGAAACACCTGTGAAACAGCTTATTGTTTATGTAACAGTTCAAGTAGTTGTTTTTCGAACTGGTTGTTTACATTGCAGAAGCCACTGGTGACTGAAGTCACTTACATATATATGTAGCACTTAATATAACCACTGCTAAAACATATATTGTAATTTAAAAAAAAAAAAAAAAAATAAAAACATAAAAAATAAAAAAAATAAATATAATTTTTTTTATGAAGGGGCTTTTGTCCACTTTTTGATTAGTGTAAAGGGGCTAATGTCCGGGGGGGCTTTTGTCCTAGGGGCTAATGTCCGGGGGGGCTAATGTCCGGGGGGGCTTTTGTCCGTACCTCTGCTTTGTGACGTCATCACGAAAGAAAGGCAAACTGTGCAATCAAAAATGAATGTTGAAAAATGAGCTGAGAAAACGCAGAAAAGGTATTTCCGATGTAGTGATAATTAACTTAAATGTAATTTTAAAGTTGACACAAAAAATATTTTCTTTTCAACTACGTTTTCATGAGTACAGCATTTTTCATCAAAAATACAATATGATTCAAATCCCATAAATATGATTTATAAACAAGAACAGAAAAGCGGTCTTCTTGGAATCATAAAGAGATCACAATTTAAAAGAAATTTTCTTTTAGTTGTTGCATCAATAATTTATATTTGTTACCTTCCCCTGCGAATTAAACAAGTTTCATATGAAATCATACAGAAATAAATATCAGAAAAATATTTACTCAATTATGATTTTAATTCGCATATATTTACATCTCTCCCTTCTTCAGCTTAGTAAACTCTGGCTGTGTTAAAATTACCATGAAGCAATGGGAAATTGCTCGGCGGATTAATAAGCGCGGGAATCATAATCATGACCTCGTCTCTTTTGTTTAAATAATATTTATTCATTAATCAAAATAGTCAATACATGTACAAATATTTTTATGGGGTGGGAAAACATGTTTATAGAGCTTATATTAATTCCTTTCCCATTTACATACAAAGGCAAATATAAATCTTCGGAACTGGGACACTTTACATCGATATGAAATGAAATAATAATATTAATTGCTTACGATTAAAACCAATAGACATATATATATGTGGTGAATAGAATTAAAAGCAGAAATAAAGGACAGTGACACCTGTAAATAAAATTATCTTATCATTATACATTCGATAGATGACATAAAGGGTTAAAAAATATCAGCTAAAACGTTTACTTAGCTTAATATAATTGTGTACTGTTAAGAATATTTTATCATTTTTTTGGTGTTTGGAATAAATATCCTTTCCCCATAGCAAACTTTTTTCAGTGAGTATAATATCTAACTGAAATAAGGTATTTTGTCTAATAATGTTGTAATTGTCACACGATAGTAAAAAATGGTAAGTACTTTCTACTAATCCACAAGAACATAATGGACTTTCCTCTAAATTTCTTATGCATAAATGTTGTTTAACATTACTATATTTGGGCCTTAATCTTGTATGTAAGGTTTTAAGATTTCTCTTTTTAATGCTAAAATAATTGGGGATTATCAGTTTTTCCTTTTGTAAAAAGCCTTTAATTATACTGACAGACGGTTTGTCTCGAATGTCAATTAGTAATGCATTCCATAACTGTATTGAGGAATTTAAGAATGAGGTTTTGTAAAACTGAGTTCTGCAATTAATTGACAGTAAATGATTTGAATTTCGTGTATTATGCCTATGACTATCTGATATTTTACCTGGAATAAGATCTGACAGATAAAATGGAGTTTTCTTGTGATACATTTTATGAAACTGTACAATTTTGTGATTTTCCCGTCTTTTAAATAATTTTTCTCAGCCCACATCTTTATAAAGGACTTTCAAAGGACTGATCAACGCAATTTTACAGTTCCTATATCTGTGTCAATACCTCCTGTGTTTAACAATCATAGTTAATTCGAGACCGAAATTGTGGTGTGTTTATATATTAATTGATTGAAAACGTAAAATGAATTAAATAAGAATGTTGAGTTGCTTCTTTTAATTTTGTAAACAGTACTGGTGTCTTAACGTAGATTCACCGGAATTATGCTATCTTAGCAGCCACGACTGCCATAGTTACCAAACATGTATGACATTGTTGTAACTGTCTGTGTTTATAAAGGAATAAAATTTGGCAAAAAAAACCAAAACAAACTAAAACAAAACAAATACATTTTTTTTTGTATTTGTTTGATTTAAATATATGAATTTAATAGTTTCTTTATTTCGTTTACGGTGGTATGAACGTAATGGGATACAGACATATTCTATTGTAACCCGCTATATAGAATATGTCTGTATCCCATTGCGTTCATACCACCGCAATAAAACACCGTTCAATCCATATATATTTCTGTTAAAAAATATATATAGAACAATGCCGAGATGGGATACACCGTGAAATATTCATATCATTTTTTCTTGTTATGCCTTAACTATATTGTGCATAGAGAGTGCATAGAGATACTCTAATAGATTATATAAGCAGGAATATTTTCATATTGACATACTCCTAAATGGCTCTGACAGTTACAGTGATGATATAAACACTCATATCTTTGATAATGTAATTAGATATATTAAAAACACAAATAGACTATTACATTAGTCATAAAGTCAAAAGTCGGGGTCTTATTCAAGTCTTTTGTACTGGAAGTCTATTATCTATTAGTTGGTCCTAAGGGTAAAGGTCAGCCTAAACCAGTGTAGGATATTTAGTGGTTCATTAGTACATGTATATTTTTGATCAAATTTTTGATCAGATTAAGATCTTAGTAAAAATGTATTTGTCATGTATCCTTGTATATAGTTGATGAGATATTATGAACATCTTAAAATTTTGTTCATGTCTATGCAGTTTTGCGCAAGAATCTGTGTAGGTGACCCTGTTTGGATGAGTAATACTAAACCATGTAATACTCTGAGTTTATAATTAATTATTCTAAGTTGGAAAGAAAAAGTTAAAAACACATATGTGTGCATAGTGTCTGCCTGGGTTGGGGGGAAGGTGTGTATTCAGGAGTGTAGGACAAAAGCCCCCCCGGACATTAGCCCCTAAGACAAAAGCCCCCCCCCGGACGAAAGCCCCCCCGGACATTAGCCCCCCTGGACAAAAGCCCCTTCATTATAAATTTAGCTGGTATACTTTATATAAATCTGTACTTTTGAAAAACAAAAACTGTATATATACTGCTGTTTTTATCTCTGAAATTTGGAGAATAATTGTGTGGAAAATGAAGGTCCTTGGTTCAATGTCAGAGCTGCATTATATGTCTGTGGTTAAACATCATAATTTATTTGTTCAAACTTTATATTATTAAGTAAGCTGAACATTTCAGGAAAGCTTATCATTTAAAACAAAATGTCTTGAAGTTTGTACAATAAATTATGATGTTTTCCCACAAACTTACTCACAGTTTCTGTCATATATGTTGCATACTTCAATTAATGAATACAAAAACATGGTGTAGATTTCATAGTTTTTAATTTGTTATTATTCATTACAACACATTAATTTCACTGTTGATACACATGAAGCCATTAATGATATATTTCCTTAGAGGAGAATACAACATCAATGAAAAACCTACCAAACACCTGTGTAACAGCTTATTGTTTATGTAACAGTAAAATCAATGAAAAACCTACCAAACACCTGTGTAACAGCTTATTGTTTATGTAACAGTTCAAGTAGTTGTTTACATTGCAGAAGCCACTGGTGACTGAAGTCACTTACATATATATGTAGCACTTAATATAACCACTGCTAAAACATATATTGTAATTTAAAAAAAAAAATGAATAAATAAAAACATAAAAAATAAAAAAAATAAATATATTTTTTTTTTATGAAGGGGCTTTTGTCCACTTTTTGATTAGTGTGAAGGGGCTAATGTCCGGGGGGGGGCTTTTGTCCTAGGGGCTAATGTCCGGGGGGGGCTAATGTCCGGGGGGGCTTTTGTCCGTACCTCGTATTCAGATAGCATGCAATATCAAACATATTTATAAATTCTAATTATAACAGTAATGGAAAACCCACTTTATATATACATAGAGAATTTGAATTTCTTTCCCCTGTACATATACATGTATAACATGTGCGAGTGTGTGTGCGTGTGTGTGTGCAATACTAAATATTACTCTATATCGTATGCTATTAATACCGGATGGTTTCTTTTTTGTTAATATTATTATAACACGGAGATAACTTCAAATAGGCTAAGCCTGATGTTCAATCCTATTATTATTTAAAAAATAAACTTTGTTGAAATGAAATGAATATATTTAGTGGTTTTTTTTTAGATTTCAAAATTTAATAATAATGCATTTATTATCATGAATGGTTAGTAGTATCTCACAATATAGCGTTTTATATGAATATCCCGGGCATAAAATGAAAACAGGTAATCAAACCGGTTAAAAAAACTATAGAAAATATTAAAATGTAAACATTTATCGAATGTCTGTCACCTTTCATCTTGTTACAATAGCTGTATATAGTACAGTATATCTTATTGTGTTATGATCTGTGTATGTGTCACCTTTTTGTTTTCTTAACAATCTAATCAACTTCACCCGCGACTAAACGACATTGGCACTTCTGAACATTTTTTTTTTTTTTTGGCGACAAGGAGTCTGGCGAATTTGGAATTTCAGACGAGGACTTAGCCAATGAAAACCTCGTATACCTTATGTAGATAATATATAATAATCACACCAAAACGTATACATACATAAAATCAAGTATGAAGACTGCACTTGTACTCGGCCACAGCTTCGCCAGAAGACTCGACGACTGGACGAAGACAGAAGATTTCTACCAATCCCCAGGGTACCAGTTGACTATTTACGGAGTCGGAGGGAGGAAGATCAATGATACCAAACTCAAAGACAGCTACTTGATAACACAGATGAGGCCAGACATTGTCTTTTTACAAGTGGGCTCCAACGACATCTCGTCCAAGAGATCAGGGCAAAGTATCGCGTCGGAGCTCCAAGAACTTGCCATCTACATCAGATCCCTTGGGGTCCCACATGTTATCGTAGGTTCCCTGTTTCCCCGCCTCAAACCCCGGAATATGACGTCTACAGCTTATCACCGGAAAAAGCAGACCGTCAATTACCTCCTGAAGACTATGGCCACCCAAGGCATATTTGACTACTGGCACCATAGTTTCATGGCGAAATCACTGTTTTCTGCTGATGGGGTCCACCTGAACAGATTGGGGAACCAGAGGTTCTTTCACAGCATACGCAGAGCCATTAACTCGTGTCTTTAAGGACATTCTTGAAACGGCCCTTTTTAGGGCCACCAAATTTCCCAAAAAGCCCATTGATGCTCGAAAAACGCTTCTTAACCATTTCTATCTATCAATTTCCCAAATCTAGTAAACAATTACACAATAATGATGATGATAATAATAAAAATACCCAAACAACAAATATTTGTAACATTAACACACAATCACGAACTGATGAGGGAGAGGACACATAACAATAGAGACCTTGGGTTTGGCATTAATTCTGATTTTAAACATGCTAAAATTGCCAATTTCACGTAGACAGTTTCTCTGTCAATTTTTGATATTTTGTAAAATGCAAATAACAAGTCTGTAGCCTATGTTACGACATAGGAAATTTCATACTCGTAAAATGCATAATATTTCAAGCATTTCCTTCTGTAAATGATAGCAAACTTTGCATTATATTTAACAAAACAATTAACCAACCATCCAAACGATCCCATACTTAGCCCGGGCGATCGTATAAATGCAAATACATGTAACAGCCATAACTCTGTCAAACATTGATATTTTTTCACCGCTTTTGATCATATTATGAATAAAGCTACTATCTATCCGTATATTATAGTTTTAGTAGCGTCTGGATATAAATTAAAGCCCGGGCGGTCGTATAAATGCAAATAACAAGATTATGGCTCATCCCGAGCGTTAGGTTGCGAGATCGCTAATTTCACGTAGCCATAGCTCTGCCAAATATTGATATTTTTTCAACATTTTTTGATCATATTATTGATGAAGCTACTATCTATCCATATATTACAGTTTTAATTGTGTCTGGTTACAAATAAAAGCCCGGGCGGTCGTATAATTACAAATAACAAGATTATGGCTCATCCCGAGCGCTAGGTTGCAAGATCGTAGCCATAACTCTGTGAAATATTGATCTTTTTTCACAATTTTTCACCATTTTATTGATAAAGATATTATCTATCCATATATTATAGTTTTAATTGTGTTTGGATATAAATAAAAGCCCGGGCGGTCGTATAATTGCAAATAACAAGATTATGGCTCATCCCGAGCGCTAGGTTGCGAGATCGTAGCCATAACTCTGTGAAATATTGATATTTTTTCACAATTTTTCACCATTTTATTGATAAAGATATTATCTATCCATATATTATAGTTTTAATTGTGTTTGGATATAAATAAAAGCCCGGGCGGTCGTATAATTGCAAATAACAAGATTATGGCTCATCCCGAGCGCTAGGTTGCGAGATCGTGGCCATAACTCTGTGAAATATTGATATTTTTTTCACAATTTTTCACCATTTTATTGATAAAGATATTATCTATCCATATATTATAGTTTTAATTGTGTTTGGATATAAATAAAAGCCCGGGCGGCCGTATAATTGCAAATAACAAGATTATGGCTCATCCCGAGCGTTAGGTTGCGAGATCGCTAATTTCACGTAGCCATAGCTCTGCCAAATATAGATATTTTTTCAACATTTTTTGATCATATTATTGATGAAGCTACTATCTATCCATATATCATAGTTTTAATAGTGTCTGGTTACAAATAAAAGCCCGGGCGGTCGTATAATTGCAAATAACAAGATTATGGCTCATCCCGAGCGCTAGGTTGCGTGATCGCTAATTTCACGTAGCCATAGCTTTGTCAAATATTGATATATTTTTATCATTTTTGGCCATATTATTGATAAAGCTAACACCTATCCGTATATTATAGTTTTAATAGTGTCTGGTTACAAATAAAAGCCCGGGCGGTCGTATAATTGCAAATAACAAGATTATGGCTCATCCCGAGCGCTAGGTTGCGAGATCGTAGCTATTACTCTGTGAAATATTGATATTTTTTCACAATGTTTTACCACATTATTGATAAAGCTACTATCTATCCATATATTATAGTTTTAATATTGTCTGGAGAAAAATTAAAGCCCGGGCGGTCGTATAATTGCAAATAACAAGATTATGGCTCATCCCGAGCGTTAGGTTGCGAGATCGCTAATTTCACGTAGCCATAGCTCTGTCAAATATTGATATATTTTCACCACATTTTGCCATATTATTGATTAAGCTACCATTTATCCATATATAATAGTTTAAATAGTGTTTGGATATAAATAAAAGCCCGGGCGGTCAATATATATTCCCCGGGCAGTACCGGGCAGCACCGGGCAGTACCGGGCGGTCCCGGGCAGTACCGGGCAGTGCCGGGCTGTACCGGGCTGTAATTAGTATGACTCCGCTAGCGGGCCTCGTAGACCGCGGAGGTGGAGATGCTGGACACGCCCACAACGATCGCCGCTGGACAGCTGATCTGAAACCTATACGTGTGAAGGATTTCGAGGATATAGCTGGCCCTACTACCGCACTGGATGCTGAGAAGAAAGAGCTGGATTTCTTTCACCTGATTTTCCCTGAATCCTTGTACGACAAGCTAGCCCAGCAGACCAACACCTATGCTGCTAAGCGGATCCGGGAAAAGGCAGACAGCTCGTGGCAGGCAACTTCGCCCACCGAGATCAAGACCTTCTTGGGGATTGTGATTTGTATGTCACTGCTGGACCTGCCAACTGCAAAGATGTACTGGTCATCTGATTGGATGTTTCAAACATCTTTGCCTACCATAATGACCAGACTCAGGTAAATCAAATTACTTGTATTTAATTTACAAAATGTACAGTACAAATGTAGACTCTACATGTATGACAGTATTTTGTTTTAGTGATGAGCAATATAAACTTCATTGGAGCCCTAATGGTTGAAATTGTGACCATATTTCTTTTCAAGTTAATCATTTAGTTATGTAACTTATGTGGTAAATAGCCTATCCTACTTGAAGTGGAAACAACTTGTAATTATTTCTTGACTAGGATGTTTACAAACAAACATCTAAAATGTTAAAGCAAAGTTATAAAATTCTTATTCAAATTTTAACTTAATTTTGTGAATTTAATCAGTTATAAAAGTAAAATCTATAGGCCTATATGCTGGGTACAGATTTAAATGTGGAAAATGACCAAGTATTTAACACTTGCTGTAATAATTTTTTCAAACAAGATGACAAATGGTGAATTTATCAATTTATAGTATATATTTTGTAGTTTCTTTTATTCTTTTGTTTTTAAACCAATAAATTTCTAAGGTTTGTCCTACAGTTTCGGGTGTCTTGACTTGTAGATTTGAGAAACTCGCACAGTATTTTCATCTGAATGACTCCACGACAAATCCCCCCAAAGGCAGCGACGGTCACGACAAGCTCCATCATGTCAGGCCAGTCTTAGATACCATCCAAGGCACTATAGCATCCCAGTACACGTTACACCAGGACTGTGCTATAGATGAGGCTATGATTGCATACAAGGGGAGGCTTAGTTTTAAGCAATATATGCCAGCCAAGCCGGTTAAGTTTGGGATCAAGGTGTGGGAGCGGGCGGATTCCACCAATGGCTATGTCGACAAACTCCAGATTTACACCGGAAGAGCAGGTATGTTTATTCAGCATGATGTTCCATGTTGATCCAGTCCAATAGATATGCCTCTGTTGCATCCATCATAAATAAAACTCCACTTCACTATATTTTGTAATTGTTTAATGACTTAAATCTTAATTATTCAGGAATAAAACATATTGACATATATTGTCTTATACATTGACTCAAGATCATCATGCAAATTAATTTGATAGTCTTATTATTTTACCAAAATTATATAACACTGAACATTGTCAGTTATAACATAATACCTAGATACATTGTACAGTACAAGTACCATGGTGGTCGGGTGGCTCAGTGGTAACACACTGGCCTTTCACCTATGCGGCCGGGGTTCGATTCCAAGATCAGACGTGAAAAGGTATGGGGTCACCTGCCCGACCACGTGGGTTTTCCCCGGGTACTCCGGTTTCCTCCCACAGTAAGACCCCTCGCGCGCTTCCATCTGGGCCAACAATAGTGATTAATATCAGTTATTAACTTGTTTCGCAATTGTTGTAAAATAAATAAAGTTTATATTATATTATACATGTACCAATAAAGGCATTTTACCAACCATTTTCAGGAAATGAACAAGGCATGAGAGAAGTTGGACTTGCTGCTCGAGTTGTGACCGACCTGACCAGAGACATTGTTGGTAGCAGTCGCCACGTATATGTTGACAATTTCTTCTCCAGTCCCCAGCTGTTTTCTGACTTGCTAAAGGATGGTCTCTATGCATGTGGAACATGTCGAATCAATAGAAAGGGGTTCCCGTCTGGTATCAGTAAGGAGAATGTTAAAAAAAAGGGAGACTTCACAATGCTGCAATCAGGTAATTATAAAGTGCCAGGAATATTCAGATTGGTTTCAACTTATTGCTTATCCAATTTGTGTTTGCTCGGATAATAAATACTATTATGTCTGTAAAGTAACTTGTGAAAATGTAGCAAATTAGTACCTACAATTTAAATACATTATACAGTACTGGGATATATTATCAATATA
The DNA here is from genome assembly GCF_902652985.1 of Pecten maximus. Classification (NCBI taxonomy): domain Eukaryota; kingdom Metazoa; phylum Mollusca; class Bivalvia; order Pectinida; family Pectinidae; genus Pecten; species Pecten maximus. Next base: position 31,492 of record NW_022983066.1, read on the forward strand.
ACTTTATTTAATACAATATCCCTCAGGTTACTGTATTGTGCAAGTTGCATTCATATCATAAACCATACTGTAATCTATTTGAAATTATTCTTGAATAACTTGATTCAAATATGTGTACTGCTATATAAATGTAGCGGCAATTTATGTCGGCTGCGTCCATTATAATTGTAACTAATACATTGGTTTATCACTTCATAGTAAAATAATTATTGATAATCTGCTGATGAAGCTAATATACCTCTATTATATAAGTTACATGATGTATGTTGTGTTTACAGGAAACCTGGTGGCCAGTGTCTGGTTTGACAACAAGCCAGTGACATTTCTGTCGACAAATGCAGACCCTACTACACTACATGAGGTGCGTCGCAAAAATAAAGATGGTAGTGAGAGAGTTCAACTGGCCCCTTCTGTTGTGAAAATGTACGGCGACAATATGAATGCTGTGGATAGAGCTGATCAACTCCGTATGCAGTACACCTGTGCCAGAAAGTGCTACAAATGGTGGAAGTATGTTTTCTTCTTCTTGCTTGATACAGCCCTTGTGAATTCTTTCATTCTTATGAAGGAGTCTCCAAGTCACCAGAGGAAAACCAGAACTGGCAGAGTGAAGCATCTTACCCAGCTGGAATTCAGAGAAAGGCTATGTAAACAGTTAATTGGTGATACACGTTCTGTCAGAAAACGACGACGTGTGATACAGCATGATGTGGCAGGTCTTTCCTATTCTCATATGCCAGTTAAGGTAAAGGTGAACAGGTGTCGCCAGTGTGGAAAGGTGAAAATCAGGAAGGAATCGAGTTTTGGATGCCGACAATGTGGGGTAAACCTGTGCGTTTTGTGCTTTGAACCATTTCACAAGGATTTAGTCCCTGTCACACAGGAAGAGTAGACACCAAGACCTGTACTTACATATATATCATATATAATTGAGATTGTTTGTAAATTTATTTTGAAATGTTGGAAATTTGTCACATTCATGATTTTCAATATCAAAGACAATATCCAATATTTATAACTTGTACAGTATTTGAACTGTACTGTAGTTGAATATTTTCATGTTACAGTGGAGACCGCTTATTATGATATTCTATTTTCCAAAGAAAAATATTATAATAAACAGGATATTATAATAACCGAGCAAGCAATTATATACCACTTGAACCAGAAGTTAGGCCAATTTTCATTGTTAAATGTACTTTGAGGTCAATAAGTATAAGGATTTATATCATCACATGTATACAGAGTCATTTTCAATTTTATAAAGTTAACTCTAGATTTAAGTATTTTTTAGAGAATTTTTTCTCCGAAAAATCATATTAAAATAGATTTTTGCAACATATTAAAATAATTAAACGGAGCGACAAGATTTTTCTTAATTAAAATTTTAATTGATTTAGAAAAATTGTGCAGATTAGATTTAAAGCCATATTGCTACATTCCTGTGATAAGGTGCACACAATAATCCGGTTCATTTTTGAATATTTGCATTGTTTATTTGTTATGTTATTCTTGGATTGTTTATTTGTGGTATTCATCAAATGATACTAACAAAAATATGTTGAATATAAAAGCTTGTTTTGTTATTCCATGGCTTTGTCATTTTTTTGTAATCATAGACTTAGTTAACATACATATTGGTGTATGTTGTAATGATTTACATCATATCAACAGCTTTGATTTGATGATATAAATTATGACTTCCAGTTTCGAGTTCCAAGAAGAAAGTAAAATTAAATTTTCTGGAGGAAAATCTTCTGAAGCATGCCAGGAGTTGCTACCATACTTAGTAATATGACCAGTTTACATTTGTACCAGGTTTCTTTTCAGAAATTGGCGTACACCTTGGTAGAAATTGAACTCGCAGTCTTGGGTGTCATGCGAATACAAATTTTCTGCAAAAATGAACTTTGAAATGATTTTCCAAGATATTGCACTAACCAATAAGTGCAAACATAAAATATAACTATAAGTGACAAAGTGAAACTTCAAAATAAAACTACTGGAACTTTGAAACTGCTAAAAATGTCTGATGTAAACATTTGTTTGTCAAAATGTCTTATGTCTATTGCTGGGGTCAGAGGAAACTTGGGGTATTACCCCAAAGTCACTATTACATCTCACTTTCTCAATGTAATGTCTTCCTATAAACCAGAAATTGTAGTTCCAGACATTAAAATAATCACATGTATATTTCATTCTGTAGACTGTAATCCGAGTTTCCTCCGACACCTGCTGTATACCAGATGTTTGATGGTTTGATAAACTCATAACTTGTCTGATGTTAAATTGACATCTCTTTGTCAAAATAACTATGTGTGTTGCTTGGACCAGAGAAAACTCTCATTATAAACATGAATGGATGATGTCGGCATTACTATGATGTAGTATTATAAACGAGATCTGACAAATACTTTGGTATTTTTATTGTCGTCAATAATGTGATGTTTTCCTCACATCCATTAAAATTAAAAACAAGAATTAATTCACTGGGTAATGTATATAGGGTCATTTAAAAAGTTTCGTTGAAGGACTAATAATTGATGATCCTTGTTTCTCTCGATTCCTGCTGGGACACTCGTGCCCTGACAGGAATCGAACCTGTGTCTATCTCAATGCAAATTATGACAAAGGGTTATCAACAGTCAATAACATCAAAATGTGAGTGACAGATCTAAGAGTCCCACGTCGTGTAGTTTGTACACGTAAATATTTGCTAGGCCTCGCAGAATTTATGGAAATACTAAAACTTGGCATTGTGGGACTCGTTATATTCGGCAATACAATTAATAAAATTGAAAAGGATACATAAAAAAATAAATTGTAGGTTTATCAGTGAAAACTGTATTCCTACATGTACTTTTCATGCATGTGTACCGAAAACACTTCTACTATAACTTCTGTAACAGAAGAGGAAACACAATGACCACTTGAGACTGGCGAGCTTGGGATTTGAAAATTCCAGACAAACTTTCTAATTATTGAGTGCGACCTTTCAATGTATCGATGCATTTAATTGAACTTAAAATATACTGTTTGTTTGTGTGACAGTTTGTATACCAATACATGTACAGTATATATATATATACAGCACAATAACTGACAATCTGATCACACAAGTCATGAAATTACGTGTAAACATCAGCTTAGTATAGAAACATTTTAAATTTCTTGAAATTAAATCTGACGTCGTGCTGCTTCATTCTTCACATTATTATATGTAATGACATGTCTGAACAGTACTAAATACTACAAAATTATTAGTGTGTGTTTTTTTTAAACAATCTTAAAATAACATTTTACAGTGTTTCATCATTAAATGCATATACAACATGCTGATATGTGCTGACAACTACACGGGATATTGTGGTATAATGCTTCGAATGTTACTAAAACACGTGCTGACTACATGTGTCCAATTCAAAACCTAGTCGCTCATACGTAATTATTTTCCAGATTTAATACGCCATGACCACCAACAACTATCATATAGAATTAACACAGACACTGAAAGAAGTTGTTCACAGTAAAAAATATATGTATTAAGGAAACCAACCAGCTGCGTAACCATAAAGAATCCTACTTTCCTCCAAATGCTACAAAACGGCCGTATGTAAAAGTTTGGTGAAGATAATAGATCGTAGTTTGTTTACGAAATCATGCCGATTTTTCAGTCGTTAGAAAGCTGTCAGTCAGATATAATGCTGCGAAAATGAAGATATATATCTATTTTAACAATAGACCAACCGATATGCACAATGGTTAACGATTACCTGCATTTTACTGCAGAAGATTCTCCTCATCTGAAAAACACACAAGTAATCCGCCATTTTGCACATATGTGCGGGGGTGAGCCTAGTAACGACTTCCGGTACGGAACCCGGACCGGAATTACGGTACGGAAAGAGTTAAGATATGACCTTTATTGAGGGACTGACTCTATAAAGTGACAGATTATGTTAAGATATGACCTCTATTTAGGGACTGACTCTGTAAAGTGACAGATTATATTAAGACATGACCCCTATTGAGGGACTGACTCTGTAAAGTGACAGATTATGTTAAGATATGACCTCTATTGAGGGACTGATTCTGTAAAGTGACAGATTATATTAAGATATGACCTCTATTGAGGGACTGATTCTGTAAAGTGACAGATAATGTTAAGATATGACCTCTGTTGAGGGACTGACTCTGTAAAGTGACAGATTATATTAAGAGATGACCTCTATTGAGGGACTGATTCTGTAAAGTGACAGGTTATGTTAAGATATGACCTCTATTGAGGGACTGACTCTGTAAAGTGACATATTATATTAAGATATGACCTCTATTGAGGGACTGACTCTGTAAAGTGACCGATTGGGATATACTGCCTTTATTTGGGCGAATTGGCATTTTGTCGATGTCATCGAAGCAAAAAATTTCGTCACAGCATGCATCTGAAGCAAACCTTTTCGGCACCGTATATAGCTATATTCTTTATTGGAGGAAATGACTTGAAACAAATTGACAGATTATACAAGCTATGCACTCAAGTTATGCTAATTCGGACATATAAAATTCACTTCCAAGATTCTGTAAGTAGTCATTTGATTGGCTAATCCAAAAGTTCATCCTGACGTTACCCCTTATGGGATGTTGTTAGATGTCCATGTAACGTAGTGATAATGACCCTCTAGATTTTAATTATATTCGCTTCCTATATAAAGTTATTTTGATAAGTGGCAATCTTTCTAAATAGACCATCTCTTAAATGATAAACTATATAGTTCCCTTGTGGTACATAATTGTGAGCGTTTATGACAGGTATATTTTGTATAGTATTCAATGTAAATAGTAGCACATGCTAACATGGTGAGCTATCGTTTATCTCGTTTTTCGTATATGCGGAAATTTCTCGGTTAGCTTATACCCATAGCTTACCCTTTTTAACCGGTTTTATCGAGAATCAAGGTTTCGCTTTTACGTCAGTTTTATCTGTTATTTCTACACCTTACAGTTGTTCCGTCCCATTAAAGGGACATCACGGTGAACCAATTGTTATTTTGTTTTTTTTTCATATTATTGGGTATGTCTTTTAAAAATATATCCTTATGAACAATAACCATTCGAATTTGATGTTATATGTATATAAAAAAACATAAATTATTAATTATAAAAAGGTTATCACAATTCGTTGATCAATAGTCTGAATATGCAAATTTTGTAACATATACGATAACACGCATGCGCACAACACACTAAAACATCTGAAAACAAAAATGTCTTCCAAGGTGAATCGACTGCGGCTGAAAACGATAACAGCTTCCGCAATGAAGAGAATAATAGGAAAATGGGTCAAACACAATCCTTGAATTAAACTTGGGAAGCAGTACAATACAGTTAAAACATGGAAACAGCAGTGATACGGACGCTGCTGCTATTCTGCTTGATTGCTGGAAAGTATGTCATGACAATCTCGGTAATATTAACACAAACTCTGTAATAGTTCCACAAACTCAGTAATATTTATACAGTCTGTACCAGTACATCGATACTGTCACTATACTATATGTGCGGTGTATACACTTATTTACACACATATATATGTGCCGAAATCTATATACAGAACGTGTTATTTTACATTTAAACCACTGTATATTATCGTTATCAAACTAACCCAGATGGAATATTTCGCCTTGTAAACTATCGTGCGTTTGTGTTGCCTCGATTTCAAAGCAGTCAAGTGATGATTTGAAATAATTTCCGCGCTAAATTTAGAGGGGTATTCCCAACTAAATCGAGTGGTCAAGCTGGACATAGGGATCGATTGTGAACATTGGGACAGCACAGAAACATAACTGGAAAGGAACACAACACGTACATTGAATGAAAATTACAACGTTTTTACCGTGATGTCCATTTAAGACTCAACAGTCACACTAATGCAGGCGAGCAAACGAATTCGAAAGAAATGGCAAAATTTGGATGGGAAAACGGCGAGACATAATGTCCATACATTTACAGGATATTATTTGGACATGAAGTAAATCGTTATCACCACTTAAAAAATCAAGATAGTGGCGGTCAGTCATTACAACATACTAAAACCTTTGAAACATATATGCTTCCCATTTGTCGCAACATATCAACCCAGTCAGTGCCACGGCGTTGATTAAAAGTTGATTCAACGTTAATTACTAACATTATGTAAGTGTTGAATTAAATAGATTTTTAAATTTGAGACAACGTACCATATTTCATTGTATGGATTGCTGTAAGGACATACTTCCAAATGACGAACAGAGGACAAAATCTCCTTAAAGGACCACTTCTGAAGTATGTCATCATCATATTATATTGTTCTGGGCAATACTTTCAAATACTGGGATAAAATTATGTAACCTTTGAAATAGTTTTTAGTAACGCTTTCTACAAAAGACAAAATTATAGACCATGAATAACTTTATCACAGTCTATTAAGTGTTTGGCAATCATGTGATGGGGGGGGGGGGGGGGGGGGCATTTCACCGGCTCAAATCATCAAATAACGAACCTCGAACCTCCATCAACAATATGAAATGTATAAAATTTGGTAATGTGAACGAGGTAATACAATAAAGCTAATGTTATATATTTAATCACAAAGTTATGTTTCACCCAGTAGGTACGAGGGGTGATTGATATGTCGTGAGCCTCGTCGTTTTGAAGTCGGTACTCAAGGCTGTTTTTTTTAAGTCTTACTATTCTCTGACTATATAAGGCTGTGTAACCAAGGACTGGTCTCATTTTGTTAGTTAATATCGACGTGGTAGCGCTCTAAAGTCAAAAAGACAAGCGGCTTTTGCAAAATGGTCACAATCGGTGAAAAAGCAGTGATCCAATATTTGCATGAAAGGGTTAAACGCCTTAATATATCCATAAACATAACAGAAAGATGTTCCTTTATATGCTACATAAAACAACTTGTTGACGCGATTCAAGCGCGGCCGACAGAACCTTCAGAATGACCCCCGTCCTGGAAGGCCTGTCAATAGTGTAACCAAGAAATTGTTAATGCAGTTGATGGTATTGTTTTGACTGACAGACGAGTCTCAGATTTATATTTAGCCAGTAAAGTTGTCATTTATCAGGAAAGAATGCATTTCCTTCTGACTGAGGATCTTACAATGATAAAGATTTCGGCCAGATGAGTACTGTCACGACCACATGTATGTATATATATATATGTATGTGTTGTGGCCGTTTTGTTTTCGAATCATGAGCGCGTATTTGTATGGCACGAATGTAAGTATGGATTAAGTTTCAACCTGTATTTTGGCATATAGAGTACTTATATTGCATTAATAGTAAATATGAGTATGGCTATCCATATACAGGTAAACAAGGTCTGTGATTTTAGCTGAAGTAAACAAAGTACGGAAGCTTTGAGGTGTCATATTTGAATTATTGTCCATAGTGCTGGTATAGATAGAAATGAACTGACACGTGTTAGCAATACTGTTATATATGAATACTTAGTAATATGAGTTCATATATTAACAGGTATTCTACCATGTTTGATATGTAACGCCAGTTTTGATTGGTTTAAAACCATGTATTATTTTCCAATAACCCACGCTCGTGCCAATAAAACACGCTCGTGAGTCAAGGCTGTTACTATTTTATATACCTAATATTCACCTTATTTATAAAAAGGTAGCTATAGCCGAGTGGGCTAATGGGTTAGTCTTTCAATAATTTTTTTATCACGACGCGAGTTCGAATCCTACAGAGGCCCTCCTTTTTTCTTTTCTTTTCTTTTTCTTTTTATCCTTTTTCTTTCTTTTCAAAATCAATGCATATGATAGATGTTCTTGATCGTAATACTGTATTGCCTGTATATTTCATCAGCGAATAATGCATTACTCAAGAAATAAATTGCAATGTTTTCTCGGGGTTTCTTTGCTGTTTTTCTGTTAGAAAGAGGTCGACCTCAGAGCTAAACAGTACATGGTAGAATAGAAATAATCAACTTTGAATCGTGTATTGTTGCAGGATATACAACTCGGACTCGGATATTTTGCAATTTTAATTAATAACTCAGGCCTGCGGTCTTCGTTATTAATTTAATTGCAAAATATCCTCGTCCTCGTTGTATATCCTGCAACAATACACGAATCATCGTTAATTATTTCTTAATTAAATATATATGTGTTATATGCAGTGTTGATGTATATGAGTTATCAATATGAATGTTAGGTGAGGAATTGTCAAGTGTTGTTGTTTTGTGTATTTTTAAGCTTTCCATAATGGAGTGAGATCGATCCTTGTACCAATAACGACACTGCAAACCACCACGGCTTCGGCAACAGGACCGGTTATGGACCAAGGTCAGCCACAGACTAGAAAACTTTACTGGGTAACATGTATACGTGATCTGCGGGTAAGTATATAGTGGGGAGGACATGTTTGCCAGTCACACTAGATGAGACGCGCGCGGGAGAACGCTGTGCTGCATCATATGTGGAACTTTATGGGTTTGTTACAAGTTGTGAAAATGAATATAATTGTGCTTTTGTGTTCATATGCATTTGTATGGAATGAATTGTAAAAATTTCTTGTACTAGTTCTAGTGTACTTGTTTCATTTCCAAGTACCTAAATTTGACGCTTGTCCTAGCTAAAAGTACCAACATTTCTAACAGTTGATCAGAAGCATACAAGTCGCGTGCTTTTTATCCTGTTAACTTTCGCCAGAAATTTGTTACTATGGATGAAACATGGGTCCATTATTTTACCCCAGAGGCCAAACAACAATCAAAACATAACCAACACATTGGCTCTCCATCGCCGAAGAAGGCAAAGACTAGCAATAACCAATGGGAAGGTTATGGCCTCGGTGTTCTGGGATGCAGAGTGTATTCTGCGAACAGATTATCTTTAAAAGGGACAAGCAATCAATGATACATACCATGCTTCACTTCTGAGACATTTACAGGGAATTATTAAACTTAAGTGCCGCGGGAAGCTAAATAAAGATGTGTTATTCAATCATGACAATGGTCCTGTCCACAAGTCCGTTATTCGCATGCCTGTTATTCACGATTGTGGCTTTAAAATGACTAGGCATCCGCCTTATTCAAATGATATCGCTCCATCAGACTTTCATCTATTTCCAAAACTGAAATAAGCTATTTCAGGCACCCATTTTCAGTCCGATGAGACGTCATACTTTCGATAATTATAAAGTAATACAATATGTCCGGCAAAATTCAAATATATATATTCTGAACTAAGCCTTATATAACAAATGCTGATGAAGTTGAACAAAACCATTCGTTTGAAAAATGTTTTTTTCCGATTTGTAACCATTGACGAAGTGAAATTTATTTTGATGATCGCACAACCCACAGAAAACACCGCCCTTAGCATTGTAAGAATTTACCTCACAAGCACTCACTGATCAGACAGGTCATCCCTAAATACGTGCACAAACAAGTTAATATTGTACCTGTGTGTAATGCGTCTAACATTATCAGCAAAAATCAAATTAAGATGATGGCGTTGATTTTGGTGCTATGTCTTGCTATAGGGAAGGTTATCAATTTAAAGTATATCATGTAAACGTATACATGTATTTACAATGCGGTGCAGTACCTTCAGCCCACTTTGTAATACAGAACGTTGAGGAGGAGTAGTGAATTCGAGTTATAGACTCTGGTATCCCAGCGGACATAACAACGAGCCGTTCTAACATTTGCGAATTCAATTTGATAATTAATCCGTATAAAGTGTGATATTAGCAGCACGATAATAGCTCAGAAAAATACGTTCTCTAATTTAGACTTGTCATACTAAAAACGTGTGCGTGGTTTATTGTTGTTTAATATCCGATTTTCGATATTTTTCTCATAGTCTAATCATATTTTAGAGGTAAGCAATACTCGTATGTGTTTTTTTCGTATTCAAATTATCGTCCAGCAATACTGATACTCGATCCCTCACAACCTCTTAGATTAAAAGGACATACACATCATACTCCCGTCCTTAAAAACTGTAGTATTACTATCCTATCATAAGAGAAGTCAAACGGATGTTTTTTTTAAATAAAAAATCACTAGCAAAAGTGTGGCCTCATTATCATTTAATTTATTAATTTTCTCTTAATCAAATGGTCTTGGTATCCCATTTTGTTGCAACCGATTATTGCATAATCACGATTACACATGTGTATATTCCATATAATGCGTTTCGTTTATAGTTGTGCAGGAGCCGTGACATAGGCGTTCCTATAAATATACATTTTTCTGTAAACCCAAGTTAGGATTTGTCATGTCTGCGACTTTGTGTGCATCGTTTTGACAAGTGACATATTCCAAATAAGACGATGGTAGGATCGTGATAACAGGGGATACAGATTGCGATGACTTTACAACGTCAACAATAACGAAACCCGAACAATACTCACAGGTATGTAACACAGTTTACATTCTCTCTAGGACTGATTGATAATCTACCGAAACGGAGTAGACAAAACGGGACGGGAAGTAAATATACCCCAATGCTGTAGTGAACAAATTTTCACTGTATCGTGTTGATCACCGAGATCCGCGAACCTAAGATAAACTACCCCGACCTTGTGTAAGACGAATTGAGAGTGGTATGGTGTTGGTTGTTATAGTTAACAGACATCCCACTCTCATTATAACGTACATCCAAGTTGTCGGTAAATATACATTATGAGTTCTATGCGTTACTGTTATGAAGAATGAAAATCACAACTTGCAGTCTGTTGTAACATTTATATGTTTATATGCGTATACATGGTAAGCAATAATAGTCATATACATAACTGAAGGTTTATTACTGAATCCATATGTGTTTGTGCTTTTTAAACGTCGATATCAAACATAAAAGCCGCAGAGTGTATGGCGAAATCCGATATGCACCTTAACTAGGCGTTGCATTTACATATCCAAAAGATTGTCTATAAATAAACACTCTTTTGTAAACTCGTTTGGTGAAATTTCCTTTTTTTTTGTTTGTGTTTCTCTGTGTCCAGGTAAATGTTCGTATGTACATGCTTACGGACTACCAGCGAGTTACAGTTTGTATACAATAGTGAATGTATACAGTAGAAAATAAACTGGGTAGTTTTGAGTTTGTTAACATTCAAAGTCCATACCTTTCTGTTTTTAACGGAAATCGTTCAGGATTATTTAAATACTGATACTCACAATACAAAAGGCAACAATAATCACTACAATATATGCAATATATTTACAATATGTTGAAAATACCAAATATACACTATTCACAACTCACAATCTAACACTGATTCCCTCTGTAATCACTTATCAAACTACATTACATATACACATGCATAACTATTAACATATGATATGCGGATCAATCTCATATTTTGTCACAGTCACAAGGGTAATTATTCGCCATTGGTCACAGAGACAGGTATATCACCAGTTGCACAGACTAATGGAACGAATGTCACATTGACAGGTAGATCACCACTTACACAGACTAGTGAAATAAAGGACATTTAGACAGGTATATCACCAGTCACACCGATTGATGAGAAAAATGTCACAGAGGTATATTACCAATAACTCAGAAAAGTGAAACGAAGGTCACATAGACAGATATATCACCACAAACACAAACAAGTGAAACGAAGGTCACATAGACGTGGAGATCACCGGTAACACAGACTAGTGGAAGAGAGGTCATTAAGACAGGCATGTCACCTGTCACACAGATTAGTGAAACAAAGGTCAAAGAGCCTGCATATCCCCATTCACACCGACAAGTGAAATTACTCACATGATCAGGTACATCACCAGTCACACAGATTAGTGAAACAAAAGTCACATAAACAGGTATAGCACCAGTCACACAAACATGTGAAACAAAGTCGCATAGACACGTTCATCACCAGTCTCAATGACTAATAGAACAAAGTCATATAGAAAGTCACACAGATTAGTGGGATAAAGGTCACAACGATATATTACCAATCACCCTTACTAGTGACATAAAGGTCACATAGACAGGTAGGTCACCAGTCACAAAGCCTAGTGAAACAAAGGTCCCATAGGTATATGTCCAGTCACACAGACTAGTGGAACAAAAGTCACATAGACAGATTTATCACAAGTCACAAAAACTAGTGATGTAAAGGTCACATAGACAGGTAGGTCATCAGTCACACAGACTAATGGGCAAAAGTTCACACATACAGGTAGATCATCACTCATAGAGACTAGTGAATCAAATGTAAACAGCCTTGTATATCACCAGTCACAGGGTCTACTGAATCAAAGGTCACATAAACAGGAAGATCAACAGTCACACAGACTAGTGGGAAAAAGTCACACGGACAGGTATATCACCAGTCACAAAGCCTAGTGAAACAAAGGTCCCATAAGTATATGTCCGATCACACAGACTAGTGGAACAAAATTCACATAGACAGATTGATCACAAGTCACAAAAACTAGTGAGGTAAAGGTCACACAGACAGGTATATCACCAGTCACACAGACTAGTGAAACAAAGGTCACATAGACAGGTAGGGCACCAGTCACACAGACTAGTGAAGCAAAGGTCACACAGACAGGTATATCACCAGTCACGAGGACTAGTGAAAAAGTTGTCACATAGAGAGATATATCACAAGTTTCACACAAAATAGTGACACAAAGGTCAAATAGACAGGTATAACAAACCTGTCACACAGACTAATGGGGGGAAATGTCAAATATTTAATTATGTGTCCAGCAATATTGATAATCGATTCCTCACAATCTCTTAAAATAAGAGGACATACACACCATACTTGCGTCTCTGAAAACTGTAGTATTACTATCATATCATTACAGAAGTCAAGTGGGTGGTTTTCAAATAAAGGATCACTAGCAAAGGTGTGGTCTCATTATTATTTCATTCATTATTTTGTTCTTGAACGAATTGTCGGGTATCATTTTTGACAACCAATTATTGCATGATCACGATTAAACATGCGTTTACTCTGCATAATTCGTTTCGTTTATAGTTGTGCAGGACCCGAGACATAGGCGTTCCTATAAATATGCATTGTTCTGTCAACACAAGTTACGTTTGTTCGTGTTTCTGACTTTATATACATCGTTTTGACAAACGACATATTCCAAATAAGACGATGGTAGGATCGTGATAACAGGGGATACAGATTGCGATGACTTTACAACGTAAACAATAACGAAAGCCGAACAATACTCAGGTATGTAACAGAGTCTACATTTTCTCTATGATTGATTGATAATCAAACCGAAACGGATCAGACAGAACGGGAAGTAAGTATCCCCTAGTTATGTAGTGACCAATGTTAAGTTTTCTTGAACGAGGAACACACAGAGAAAATGTTCACATTATTGTTAGGATCACGGAGGTCCGCGAATCAAAGATAAACCTTGTATAAGACGAGTAGACGGTGGTGTGGTGTGGGCTGTTATAGCTACCAGCCATCCCACTTTCATTGTAACGTACATCCAAGTTGTCGGTAAATATACATTATGAGTCAATATTCTCTATGCGTTACTGTTATGGAGAATGAAAATCACACCTTGCAGTCACTTATAATGTTTATATGTTTATAGCCGTATACTTGGTACAATAATAATAGTCATCTTGAAAACTGAAGCTTGATTGCTGAATGCATCTGTTTTGATGTTTTTAACGTTGATATAACACATAAAAGCCGCAGATTGTATGGCGAAATCCGATATGCACCTTACCTAGGCGTTGCATTTACAAATGCAAATGATTGTCTATGAATAAACGCTCTTTTGTAAACTGGTTTGTTGCCTATTTTTTTCGAAACTATCTGTGTCGAGGTAAATGTCTGTATGTACATGCTTACTAACTACCACCGAGTTAACAGTTTATATACAATAGTGAATGCATACAGTAGATAATAAACTGGTTAGTTTTGAGTTTGTTATAATCCAAATATACACTATTCACAACTCACACTCTCACACTGATTATCTCTGTTATCACGTCTCAAACTACATTACATCTATACATGCATAACTATTTAAATATGATATGCAGATCCATCTAATATTTTGTCAAGGTCAAACGGGTAATCAGCCGCCATCTATCACATAAGCAGGTATATTACCAGTCACACAGACTAATGAAGCAAAGGTCATTAAGACAAGATTATCACCAGTCACACAGACTAGAAAAACAAAGGCCATATAGACATGTATATCACCAGTCACACGGACTAGTGGAACAAAGGTCAAGTAGACAGATACAATGCCAGTCATGAAGAATAGTGAAACAAAGGTCACATAGACAGGTATAGCACCAGTCACACAGACTAGTGAAAGAAAGGTCACATAGACAGGTATATCACCAGTCACACGGACTAGTGAAGCAAAGGTCACATAGACAGGTATATCACCAGTCACACGGACTAGTGAGACAAAGGTCACAGATGTATAAGATTATCACCAGTCACACAGACTAGAAAAACAAAGGCCACATAGACATGTATATCACCAGTCACACGGACTAGTGGAACAAAGGTCAAGTAGACAGATACAATGCCAGTCATGAAGAATAGTGAAACAAAGGTCACATAGACAGGTATAGCACCAGTCACACAGACTAGTGAAAGAAAGGTAACAAAGACAGGTATATCACCAGTCACACGGACTAGTAAAACAAAGGTCACATAAAAAGGCATATCAGCAGTCACACGGACTAGTGAGACAAAGGTCACAGATGTATATTACCAATAAATCAGGCTAGTGAAACAAAGGTCGCATAGGCATGTAGATCACCAGTTACACAGACTAATGAAACAAAGGTCATTAAGACAGGATTATTACCAGTCACACAGAATAGAGAAACAAAGGTCAAATAGACAGGTATAATGCCAGTCATGAAGAATAGTGAAACAAAGGTCACATAGATAGGTATTTTACCAGGTAAACAGACTTGTGAAACAATGGTTAAAAAGCCTGGTATATCACCAGTCACACAGATTAGTGAAAGAAAGGTCACATATACAGGTAAATCACCAGTCACACGTACAAGTGAAACAAAGGTCACATAGACGGCTATATCACCAGTCACACGGACAAATAAAACAACGGTCACATAGACAGCTATATCACCAGTCACACAGACAAGTGAAACAAAGGTAACAAAGACAGGTATACCAGCAGTCACACAGACTAGTGAAACAAAGGTCACATAGACAGCTATATCACCAGTCACACGGACAAATAAAACAACGGTCACATAGACAGCTATATCACTAGTCACACAGACAAGTGAAACAAAGGTAACAAAGACAGGTATACCAGCAGTCACACAGACTAGTGAAACAAAGGTCACATAGACAGGTGTAATGCCAGTCACACAGACTAGTGAAACAATAGGTCACACAGACAGCTATATCAACAGTCACACATACTAGTGGAACAAAGGTCACGTAGACAGGTATATCAACAGTCACACGGACTAGTGGAACAAAGGTCACGTAGACAGGTATATCACCAGTCACACAGACAAGTGAAACAAAGGTCACATAGACAGTTATATCACCAGTCACACAGACTAGCGAAACAAAGGTAACAAAGACTTGTATAGCACCAGTCACACAGACTAGTGAAACAAAGGTCACATAAACAGGCATATCACCAGTCACACAGACTAGTAAAACAAAGGTTACATAAACAGGTATACCAGCAGTCACACAGACTAA
>NW_022983067.1:0-15828 GCF_902652985.1 Pecten maximus
TTTCCTTTTTTGGAAAACAATTCCTTTTTAACAGAAACTGGTTTAAAAAAAAGGTGTTAAAATGTTTGTGATTTATTAGATCAATATAATAAGTTTCTATCTTTTATAAACTTTAAACAGAAATTTGATAAGAATCATTTTTTTTTTGCTTTATCAGAGTATATGTCAGTCCATCAAACAAATATGTAAGGATCTAGATCTATTCTTAATGGCAAAAAATACAATAGAAAGACCACTGGTTCCAAGTCATATTTACATGATATTGAAGAATAATAAAGGATTTAAGGACATTTATACACGTTTGATTGAAATAACAGCTGAACAGAAATGGAAACAGCATGATGCTTTTAAAAATATGTACTGAAAGATACAACAATGCAGTGATCTCAATACTGGCGACAACACCGCGTTCTTCCTCTAAATGGTTATTTAAAAACTATTAAAGTCTCTCACAATACAGAAATTGAAACCATAGAGCATCTTTTGGGGAATGTCCACAATACTTTCAACTTTGGCAAAATTTCAAACCTTGAATATTTGATAAAACTAGTAAAGTAACTGATTTTGAATTGGAAACAGTACTTTTTGGAGATACCAGCTGCTTTTCATTACCTTTTACTTTCCTTATACTATATGTGAAATTGTAGATATATATTCTCTGTGTTATGAAAAAACTAAGGCTTAGTCTTGAAGGTTTGGATCAGTTTTTGTCATTCAAATATGAAATAGCAAAAATATTGTCAAAAAATGTATGCATTGCAAGATTTGATGAAATAAAGAAGGGAGTGTAGTAAGGGGCGATAACTCTTAGGGCTGATTGTTTGCTTGTTTCATCACCACGTGCATATATTGCAACCAGGATCGTTTTGAGGCTGGGTCTCCTTATAGTAGTGAGTGATTACCTCACTGAACAACAACACACACGAGACCCTGAACGTATGCTTGCATAGATGCCAATTGATGTTTAATAATCAATGAATGTGTCATATTCCAGAAAACTGAAGGCTTGTGAAAATTATTACAGTGAGAGATAACCCCAAATCCTTCAATTTCCTCGCGGCAGTATTAATATTTAAACGTAATTGAGAGTTTTAAATGTACCGCGAACAAATTAATTGCAAGTGAGGAAATTAAGTGAAAGTGGGGAAATTAAGAGCAAGTGAAGGTATGAATGCTAAAGGACAGGACATAAAGGTTTTGGGGGTTACCAGTGTACTAGTTATCGAGGCTTCTGATTGGTCGAAGTTTAGACATTGAATTTGGATGCAAAATGGTAAATATGGGAATTCGAATACAACCACATAGGATTCATTGCCATAGCAACCTCATAGAGGAATTAAATTGGTGAAATTTTAGATGCAAATTCAACCTCACAGATTTTCTTGCCATAGAACCACGCTGAGGCTTCTTATTGGTCGAAATATTAACATTGACCGATTTTGATATAAACCAGGACTCGTGCATTGAACCTCCGAACTCAAGACGGACATTTCTGTATCATCCTCAGTCTTTCGTGCTCAACCAGAGTTATCTTCCCTAACTACACTTCAATCTTTCTGTGACACTCCTTTAGGTGTCACCCCACTGGTATGGATTAATTGAAAAGATATGTTCGAAAATTAGTTTTTTTAACTGCTGTTGTAGTGGACAAATGGATGAGGACCGGTAGATGAAATTGTAATTACCGACCT
This sequence comes from Pecten maximus, assembly GCF_902652985.1. Lineage (NCBI taxonomy): Eukaryota > Metazoa > Mollusca > Bivalvia > Pectinida > Pectinidae > Pecten > Pecten maximus. Next base: position 1,692 of record NW_022983067.1, read on the forward strand.
GTGTTTGATAATATAAAACAACAATAACCATCACTGTATGTCAAAATGAATGAGAAACGTGATTTATTCCCAACCTTACCTACATAAGTGGTAGTACTTATCCTGTTTTCAACTTAACTTTAATTCTTATATTGTGGACTTCGATTTCTACTAATGTAATTGATCAAATGTACATACATAACCATTCATAGCTAGGCGGTGTGTCATGTACCAAACGCTGGCATTTCGACCAACATTTAGACTTTCATCAAAGAGGTAACATCTTTGTCCGGGATCGATATTCTTTATCAGCTTAATACTTCGGTTATGCCAGCAAAAGAGGAGCGGAATGTCGCCCGTTATGTTAAACTTCACCAAAATGTTGCTCATGCCCTCATCCATTCTTTTATTGGGCGTATTGTACTTGGTACATTGGTTCACTTTGATTGAACGTCTACTTTAATAGGTTATATTTATTGAATCCATTCATACAAATATAATTGAATAATTGTCTAATTCGTAATTTGTGAAATCCTACAGGTTGACGATGGTAACACTCAGGAACACTTTCCGTTATTATCCTGTCACTTTTAGCAACTTTCTGTGTTTCTCTTTACATCGAATTCCTGATTTATACTTTTAATATTTTTGGTCGTAATTGTTTCAACTATTGTCTATACATAGTTTCAATTCTGTAAAGAGCCATTTTGTTAGACATAGTTGTCATTATGATTGTGTTGATTACTAGAAAAAAGAAGTGTTATGTGAAACTTTATCCGTTTTAAACATCAACACTGTCAAGCGTCAATTGAAAAAAAAAACTCAAATTAATCCAGTACAGTCTTATCTTGGAACATAACTAAACAACCCCTTGTGAATGTAAAAACACAACATTATACTTAACATAAATACACACAAGAGTAACATTAATCCACTCAAGTATGAAATAATCTGAAAAACCAATTGGTATAGCAATACATTTCTTATTTACGATTACTTCATTATAAACTAAAAACAATGGGAAACACACTATCGACATAATGTTCAATGATTGTTATTATAATAATTGATTGGTTAGTGTAATGTCAAACAATCGTTATCAAGCATCATTTTGATCAGATACTACGGAAACGTGCTTTAGGGACCAGAGAACCAAATCAAAATCCACTTTGTGTTATCCCCGTTTAGGGGGAAAATTGAATAAGAGGATGGATACATGATGGCTTATTGATCGGATATTCAAATGAAAAAAGTTCCCAAAATTCATATGTTGTTTTTAGTGTGTTGTTGTCTGGAGAAGTTGAGTTATGTGATTTGCTGTAAATTAAGGTGAATTATTGGTGCTGAAATCAAAACAAGACGGTGGACCATGTAAAAATGTTATTATGAATTTAAAAAATATATATATATTTACATGTTTGTGAGATAACCGTCCTCAAAATTATGGTAAGTGGGGCAGTGTTGAAGACTCAATTTAAGCAGCACAGTGGTAAATGTTAACAATGTTGTTTATGGGAAATCATGTGATTCCAAAGTTCTTTATCTAGACTGTTCATGATCTTACCACGCGGAATATGTATGTGGATAATCATTACATGTTTTTAATGTTTTCAAAATAACATGCTCGGGAAATGTTGCAAAATGTGACGAGCGGATAGCTCGTGGTATCTACACCCAAAATCTCTGCGCGCAATATGCTATCCAAATTTCATTGTTGACTTTTTTAAATTTTGAAACTGGTAAGTTAATAATAATAAAAAAAAGGAAAAAGGCCAATTCGTCTGTTTTGACAGATTCAAATATTGTGACAGATTACGTTCAGTTCAAGTAAAAAGTTTCAAGGACGAGACCTACTCACTGAACAACTATTTGGTTTCTTCCGATGGTACTTCAATAAGAGTTATCGCATGCATCTAGAGACTAGAAAAAAGTGAAAACAACTAAGAGTAATAGAGAGTAAATTTGTATAGTTTAAAAAAAACCTTTAATTTCTCTGTATGGCATTTGGATAACAATGTTATTTCTCGTAGATGTGTAAACTAAACCGAATTGTGAAACTCACGAACAATATAACTAGTTATTAGTTGCAGATTGGTCAGTAGATTGTTATATTTTTCTGACATTATTCATATTGTTTAATTGTATCTTAAAATAAGGTTGATTCAATCATTTTCGTGCTATTAAGAAGAGTGTGTACCTAAATATTCGAAACCCCAAAAAACTGTTTTACCGAAAGGAAATTTTCGCCATGTTGTGCGAAATGGAGCTAACACGTTTCTAGTTGTACTTGCAATGGGATATGTAAGTTATATTTTGATGTATTTGTTTGATGTTTAGATAAGTTTCCAAAATATTGTTTTTCATGCCACCCTTGATTAAACATGCAAATTATCACTGACACTGTGATAGATTAAAACCTCTTTGGTCTGGATTAGTAAATATCTAAAAAAAAAAAAGATGTTTTATATTATGTTTTCAGTAATTGCTACCCGATTCAATTAATAAACATGATTTGAAACTTTGTAATCGAAGATATTTCAACCATTTCATTGTATTTCTATTTACTGTGTACTAAAGGATACGTGTTGGTCATTACATGCACATATATTGTTTCACTTTAAGAGAAGCTAAAAAGGACGAACAGTTTATAAGACAGTAATGTTGTTTCCATAAAACTCCCAACATATAATGCTGAATGGATTTTGAAAACTCACTTCCTTGGCAACATTTTAGAAATGTTCTGAGAATTTGTTTTTGTATGATTTGTGTGTAGCAATAGACTCACTCTTGCATATTATATCACCACATATATTTTCTTTTAATATTTAAGAAAACATAGTTCTCTATTCAATTCAATTCAATTCACAAGTCAATTCTTGATCATTTCTTTTCCTGTTGCAAATTGATTTTTGCCCAGTATAAATGTGTATTATCAATGAAAATTGATATTTCAAATCATATTATCGCTTTCATAGGAAATACGATGTATATATATACTGCAAAAGAGGAAATGTTCGCGGCGTGGTCATTTTTGCTTATTTCGCGACCATTCAATATCCGCGAAATTATCCACATGAGACGATAACACGTGGAAATATTTACACGCGAATATTTCTACCAAATAAACTAAATACCATAAAAAAAACAAAGACGCAAGTTCCGAGTGGTATACCATATGTCGGCATTCAAGCGTCATATCACCCGTGATATGTAACGTTGTCATGGTCGGTCAAGAGACATCCTTAGATATATAATAATTTAAGTGATGTGTAAAATGGTAGTATGTATCTTTATTTCTGCTGGATAATAAAGGATACGTTCTGGTTGTTATATGTAGATATATGTTTTAATCAAACAGAAACAAAGAGGACGAACAGTTTATATGACAGTAATTTTGTTGGCATGACATTCCTAATATACAACGTGGAATGAACTTTGATAACTCACTTGAATAGAGTTCGCGCATTTTTGGCAAATATCCACAATGTCCTGATGTGTCCTCTTGTGTGAATTGTGTGAAGCAATATACTCTTGCATATCATATCACCACAATATTATGTTTTCTTTTATTGTTTAAGGAAACAGATATCTCGTGATGATCCATTTAACTGAGTTTAAGAATTCAAAAGGTCAGTCCCTGATTATTGTCTATCATGTTGCAAAGTGATTTTCCCAAATATAAATGTATATTATGAATGCGAATCTAAATCAATTCCATATGAGTTTTAAGGAAATATATAAAGATATAAAAAATGTAAGGGGTTTTGATCAAGGAAAGACCACCTGATCATGTTATCTGATGAATTAGTAATTCTTGTGATTAATGTTAATTTTTTTTGTGGAAAAGGTTCGCGACGAATCGGTTTGATTAAGTTCACGCTGGTAACGCTAGCATTTGTCAGCGGGTCATGTTGAGCTACGTGGACGTACCTAGCTTGCGCACACAGTTGTTCGACGTTGAATAGTTTTAAGTCGCTCATGTCGTTCATTTCCAGTCCATCATTTTGTTTGCTGATCAAATTATTTTCCATGCGGAAATAACATGAAGTTTATAACGAATGGAAATGTATATAACAAAGGGAATGGTATCTGTTTTCTAATACATTCGAACCTGTTATAGCGGATACCTCTCTATAACGGACAGTTCCAGGATTTCCTAATACAAATCACTATATAGATATCATGTATATAGTGGAAGCCTTATTAATGCGGACAGTGGGCACTTATTTTTGTTCGTAAAGTAGTACAAAATTCCGTATAACGGACACAAGAAACCATATTTGTGTTGTTATTTGTGTTAAAACAAGTTTCTAATTACTAGTAGAGTCATTGTTTTACTCAATTCCATTGGCAGCAATGGTAACTTGGGAAGCCACTACATTAGTTATTTATTGTACGGTCACTTGAGTGTAACAATGGGCAGTAATTACAGGAGACTGACTAATCGCCATCGGCAGAGGTGTTTGTTTATTCAACCACATCGGGGACAGCAAGCCATTCAACCATAGCATAGACAACCAGAATTGTCAGGTGGTAATTGAATAATTATCAAGACCACAAAAGAGGGACATAGCAATAGTTATGCCTGTAAGAATTGTTTTGCCTACAAAATAACCATAAGCAAATCTGACAGTGCGCAACTTGCAAGTGCATGGCTATCAGCCGCCATTTCTCACACTCGGAACTCCTCGGCATATGACTACGTAATATCTTAAAAACAGCACAGCTTAGGAGTTCCAAGTGTCTTTGTATACACTCTAGTAATTGACTGAACCAGAAAACGGTATTTATTAAATTAAATCCCTATATGGATTTCAGAAAATATATCTCGAAATAAATGCTAAGGAATTATAATTAACAAAGGAAAATGCACTTTCATTTATTTAGTAATGGATATTGTATGAGAAATTTAATTTCAAATTGATCATTAATAAAATCGTATCCTGATATAAGTGTAAGCCAGGGGAAATGTGTTGTATGTTATATGTGGATATATTTTTTTTGTTAGATAATTCACACAGAAACAGGGACGCTTGACAGTACAGATGACAGTTAATTTGTTGCCAAGATACACTAAATGGAACAAGTATCATAAAGTTTAACACTCACCTTATTAGGGTCCGCCCCATTCTTTAGCAGCATTTCCACGATGTCCTGATGATCACGTCTTGCTGCCCATTCTAATGCATCAGACTGAATCAAAAGTCGACATTTAATTGCAGGATTGTATTCACACTTTACAAGTTTTAATCTTTATCATCGGTAAATAATGCATTTGCTGTACAGATATTCTGCATGCCTCTGAAATGCACAGATGATCAGTATGATTTGGATGTAGTAGTAAACAGACTATGGAATGTTATGTAACGACAAATATATATAGATATTTTTTTATATACAAATTGATTATATTTGCATTAAAACGTAATAACGAAATGAGTGGCTATATAATCGGTTAAAGAAAATGATAACGTAAACTGCTCCAATATATTATAGAACATGTCCATTTCTTTATATTTTGATTTCAACTTATATTATCTATATATACTTATTTTCTCTAATTTTTTTTTAAACGAAAAACCATGCCCCTTTTTCGGAAAGTTATCAACGATCGGTTTAATCCTGTTTTTTTTCGGCATACCCTAGCACCAAAGATTATCTTCGCGTTGGTGTGTTTAGCTTATTCTATCAAATAATGCCCGTTTCCAATCCAATATGCTGTTGGATTACATAGAGTTTTCTTTTTGTAATAACATGCGTGGTAATTTGTATCAATTGAAATATCTGTAAAAATGCAGTTTAAACATCAGTAAAGAATAAAAAAAACAAGAAAAATTCCAGAAAAATCAAGAGTTATGCATATACGTCATTTAACAAGATTAAAGATATATGCAATCTGCTACACCGAAATTTTGGAATCTAAGATGGTTGTTTCTGATCATTGTTTTGTTATGCTACAAAGTAGTTTGTTTGATATGTATATATATATATAACTAATGTTATTTTATCTTAATTAAAACATATGATAGCTGTGGGAAAATATCTGATTTAGATATAATCATATATCAATACAAGTGTTTATTCAAGGGTAGACAAGCTGGTCATGATATCTGGTGACTTAGTGCCCCTGTTTTTGTTTATTGCTGAAAGAAAATAAATAAATCATGTCAAACTCAATATTGTTAGGTTAACTTTGATGATTCAAACGTGATAATGATAAATAAAGCGCTATGACGGAATATGCTGATTTAAATATTTGTCAGAACATGTCAATCATTAATATAATGTATCCTTATGTTCAGTTGTGTTTTGAAACAAAAACACAAATGGGATAACGCTTATTATTTAAGTTGAATTTCTAAACACAATGTTAGTAACTGACTACCATTTTATTCGTTATATATGCTTCCTTTTACAATAAAGATAATTGTAAGGGCGGTGCATTGATATCAAAGACAGAAACCGTATCTAATAATACCTGTACCGTTTTTAGGAGTTTGTTTGCGGAAAAGGTTGGCGACGAATCAGTTTTAAGCCGCACATGCCGTTCATTTCCAGTCCATCATGTTGTTTGCTGATCAAATTATTTTCCATGTGGAAATAACATGAAGTTTATAACGAATGAAAATGTATATAGCAAATGGAATGGTATCTGTTTTATGATACATTCGAACCTGTTATAGCGAATACCTCTCTATAACGGACAGTTCAAGGAATCCCCAATACAAATCACTATTTATAAATATATCTTGAAATAAATGCTGAGGAATTGTAATTAACAGAGGAAAATGCACTTTCATTTATAAAGAGTTAATGTTGTAATAGAAAAGATATTTCAAACATATTTATTTTACAAAATTGATGATTAATACAAATTGTTTTAATAAGAACTTGATTTCATTTTTTGACTTTGTTGAGTATTTGTCTGAATAGATATTCAGTATAATTTGATATTTTTTGAAACTATAGGCTTAATATATAAATTAAAAGCTATCAACCACATTTTTTTTTGTCTGATGAATGATTACAATTAATTAAGCATTTATCTTTAATGATTTGTCTTTTTAGGTCACGGTGACCTAAAATGGGTATGTGATAACAGTTTTAAGGTATGCAGATGTTGGCCCTGAATGACCCCCAGGGGCTGATGTGTGATTTTAAAAAGGGTCAAATTGACTGAATTTTCAAAAATCTTCTGATCTACTCTTAGATATGGCAGAAACAAGCACTCTTCAGACATGGGAAAGTGTTATGGTGATCTACCGAAATTTATGAATTTCTTAACCCTGGGGTCACACGTTTGCCCCTGGGGAGGGAGTAAACTATACTATAGTTTTAAAATAAAAATCACATTTTTTGCCTTTTTTTTTGTTAGATTTGTATTGGAACTCTTTCTAACCTGGTTAACGTTATCAGCATGGAATAACAGTTTGATGGTATGCACATGTTGGCATTGACTGACCCCAGTGACAGATGGGTGTGCATTAAAAGGGTCAAAGTGACTAAAATTCAAAATTCTTTTTCTCAGTACCCATATAAAATAGAATCAAATACTTTTCATGGACAATGGGGTCTAATGGGTCTCACTTTTGCCCGTTGGGAAAGGGTAAATTTGCTATAATATATAGGGAAATCCTATTTTTGACTATTACTTGTTGGATTTGTATTATGACTCTAGCTTGGTTAACATTATCAGCATAGGACGACAGCTTAATGATATGCAGGTTTTTGACCCTGACGAGCCCTTGAACTGATGGATTGGGCCAAAAAGGGTCAATTAGATTAGCTGAAATATTTCATATCTCAGGTGACCGTTCAAGAATTGCAAAGCTCTTCCTTGTGGGAAGGAAATATACCTTTACATATTATTTAGGATACACTAGAGTGGTTTCGATTTAATTGCTTCCGATGATTCATCAACAAAAAGCATGTCATAATCAGTCACGGTTACGTAAACTTTGTGTCCTGTAACCTTTACCTAGTACTGGAAGCTGTAGCTACTGTGATTCGTATCTAGGTAACAACCATTTAAATGATCACAGTCCCTGATCCTATCTGGCCATACATGCGACAACTTGTTCAAATTTTGAAAAAAAGTTTTCTTTGTCAGCAGTCATCTTTAAACTATTTGGTGTATTTTCTAAAAAAATTTTTTTAATATTTTTATTTTTTTTTTAACATTTTCTTCTTCTTTGATATGATGTTCGTATAACAATATCGGGGTCCCAGTCAAACTTAGCACTTTTTTTAGTTTATCATAAATATGAAAATTAATTTCCTTTGAATTGATTTCTTGGTAACTTGCTATTTTTGGCAGGGAGATAAGACAGTTGGACCGCCGGCTGTGTATCAAGCATCCAGTGTACAGTTTGTATACATACGGCTGGTTAAAATCAATACATCTGAATATTTATAAATGTAATTGGTTATAATTGAGGGTCACTAAAACCATTCAAATACAATACAAAACATGTCCAATCGTTAAAGTAATTTTACCTTATTCTTAGTTGTTTTTAAAGCAAAAAACAAAAATGTGATATCGCTTGAATTTAAGTTGAATTATTCAACAGAGTGATAATCATTAACCACAATTTCATTCGTTATATATACTTATTTTCACAATAGAGAGATGCTTTTGGCGAGGAGCATTGGCACAAAAAGCAGAAATCATATTGAATACAAGTGTAATAGTCATGCAGCGTTTTAACTTTCTCGTGGAAAGCTTCGCGACGAATCGGTTTGATTTAATTCACGCTAGCTATGTTAGCATCTGTCTGCAAGTTATTTTCACGTGGATGTGCCTAGCTGATTCTTGTAAAGCATGAAGCTGCGTATACCATCGAAAAGGTGCTGACACAGACAAGGTCTTTTTCGCTGCTGACTGAAATATGCCGATTCGATTAGACATATTATTTTTTGTAAATTCGCTATGGATGCCAAAGCTTGTTTGACGACACATTGTTGATTTGTTGAATTTTTTGGTTGTAGTCTGCGATAAAATTCGTTACAATGACTTCAACTGTAAATTCGACGCCAGTTTCCTCCACTTTTAAAATACCTTTGGTCCCTAACCATCTGCAAACTGTAGAGGATTAGGTCAAAAAGAGAAAAGGGCTGATGTTTTTAATTTAAAAAAAAGTCATTGCACTGATTATGATATCATCTGTCTACAGGACACCCATTTCATAAAAGACCACTGAAAGAAATTACTGAACAATGGGGAGGAGTATGTATTCTTTTTAACAATAACTTTGAATTTGAAATGTATTGTTTATGGAGTGATTTGCAAGGTAAGGTAATAGTGCTAGATGTTAGCATTGAGAGAAATAGACTCACATTAGTTAATACGTATGGTCCAAATAGAGTTGATCCTGATTTTTATGAAAAAAATTGATGAACAAATTAATAGTTGCAGTAATACTAGTTATATCCTATGAGGGGACTTCAGTTTAGTTGTAGACCCTTATATAAATACTAATAATTGTTAACATATAACTTATCCTAATGCACGTAAATGCCTATTGAAAATAATAGAAGAAAATAATTTGAATGATCCTTTAGAGATTTCTATCCCAGCCACAAGCGATATACATGGAGAAAAAAGAACAATTAAACAAGGAAGATTATTTTTCTTCCTCACCATATAAAACCTCTTAAACATTATTTATAAGACTAATATTAATGTCGGATACAGATCACACCATTAAATTATATCATTAGAACTTAGATTAATTACTTTGTAAAAGGCGGGGGCCGCGGTGGCCGAGTGGTTAAGGTGTACCACACAGGCCTACGGAAATAAAAAAATAATTTTCTTCTCCATGAATATGTACAAAAGTTAAAGATGCAATTATCCGAATAAAAACAACAGTATTGATGATAAACTTTTTTGGGAAACACTCTTCATGGAGATCAGGGGAACAACACTATCACATGCATCATTTAAAAAAGAGAAAGCGATAAAAGAGAAAGAATGTTAATATCTGATATAGAAATGCTTGAAAAAGTAATTCATGGGTATCTAATTTGGAAATGTATGAGGAGAAAAGAATGAGTTAGAAGACCTCAGAAAGATTAAGATGAAGGGTCATATAGTCAGATCAAACGTAATTTGACTAGAAGGAGGAGAAAAACTATAAATGATTTTTTTTTGTAATTTAGATACATATAATTATATTAATAAAAATATTACTAAAATAGAGAAAGATAGTGATTGAGTAACAAGGGCCCAATGGGCCCAAATCGCTCACCTGCAATGCAGTGATCTGTTCATATATGAATCCTGCAGTTATTTGAAATCATGCTACAGGACCAATATAATGTCTCTCCGCACTTTGGCTATTCACTAAAAGTCATTTAAAGATTTAAGCATACTTGATCGACGTGACCTTGAAGGTCAAGGTCATTCATTTGAACAAAGTAGGTAGCCCTTTACCGCAGCATGCTACCGACCCAATATCAACTCCCTGGGACTCTTGGTTATTGAGAAGAAGTCGTTTAAAGATTTTAGCCTTTTTGACTCCTGTGACCTTGAATGTAAGTCAAGGTCATTTATTTGAACAAATTCGGTAGCCGTTTACCCCAGCATGCTACAGACCCAATATCAACTCCCTGGGCCTCCTGGTTATTGAGAAGAAGTCGTTTAAAGATTTTAGCCTTTTGGACCCCTGTGACCTTGAATGAAGGTTAAGGTCATTCATTTCAAAAAACTTGAGAGCCCTTTACCACAGCATGCTACAGGCCAAATATTAGGTCTCTGGGGCTCTTGGTTATTGAGAAGAAGTCGTTTAAAGATTTTAGCTGTTTGACTCCTGTGACCTTGAATGAAGATCAAGGTCGTTCATTTGAACAAACTTGGGAGCGCTTTACCCCAGCATGCTACATGTCAAATATTAGGTCTCTGGGATTTTTGGTTATAGAGAAGAGGTCGTTTAAAGATTTTAGCCTTTTTGACTCCTGTGACCTTGAATGTGGGTCAAGGTCATTTATTTGAATAAACTTGGTAGCCATTTATCCCAGCATGCTACAGACCCAATATCAACTCCCTGGGACTCTTGGTTATTGAGAAGAAGTCGTTTAAATTTTTTATCCTTTTGAACTTCTGTGACCTTGAATATAGATCAAGGTCATTCATTTCAATACACTTGAGACCGCTTTACCCCAGCATTCTACAGGTCAAATATTAGGTCTCTGGGACTCTTGGTTATTGAAAAGAAGTCGTTTAAAGATTTTAGCCTTTTGGACTCCTGTGACCTTGAATGAAGGTCAAGGTCATTTATTTGAACAAACTTGGTAGCCCTTAAAGTGTACCCTGAACGAAAAATTATATTTTAATATGTTATTGGTATTGATTAATAAACAAGAATGCAGAAAAGCGCATCAAAATCGGCCGACCCATTTCCAAGTAATTGTGATTTTTCTCGAAAACACACCCGAAGCCCAAAGCCGAATACCTCGTTTTGGTGACCTTTGACCTGTGACGTCACAGGTTGAACACGATCGGAGCCGCCATATAGGAAATATATAGAAACAAACGTGAACACGTGCCTGTAATTAATGCGAATAAGACAACAAAAAGGAAAGTGCTGAATAAACTCTCTGAGTTATATTTGTGAATTAGTTAATAGCAAGTGTTACCGAAACCAGGGACATATAATTTTCTTTTTAAACGGTGCCATATATAACATGTAGCATCTCACTAATTTTCTCTCATAACGAGCCATACACAACATGTAACATCTTACTAATTTTCTATTATAACGGGCCAAATACAACGTGCATCATCTTACCTGTTTTCTATTATAACAGGTCGTATATAACATTTATATTAAAATATTTTATTTATATTTTTTTTATTTTAACGGGTCGTTGTAACATGTATGACATTTGAATAACCGGCCGTTTATAACGACTTACATCATATAGCCTTTATTATGTAGGCATGACAGGTTTGTTACATACAAATGTACCAGTATTGATTTCGGTTATAATACTTCTAGTAACACAAGTTTAAAATGCAATTCATTCAAGATGTGCAATAAATGCTAATCATTTAGGTTTTTTTTTATTAGCCAAAACAGAAATTATACCGTTATTTGTGATTTTTGGGTAATTGTCCGCAATTGATAAAATATGTCCATGAAAGATCAGTAACTCCCAGACAAGATTCATAAAGTAAATTTCCATATCATGGGTAAATATATGAATGAGGTAATTTAGGTTAATTATTCTTTAGACAAACCTTTGAGATATGATTTTTTTCGTTTGTATGGAAAACGAAACTCACTGAATTCCAAAAATAATGTGCTTGATTTCAACAACTTGAAAATGTATTCCCTATAGTATCAACGCAATTCTCAATAAAATTCAAGCTCAATTTATGTACAAACAACCTGTAAAAGCATGTCTTCGGAACTCCTTTGAAGTGCACAGAAACCAAACGCGTGAACTCACAAGCAATTATCGGCGTGTGCCGATTAGAACACCAGAAATCACGGACACCTGTGGTGCAGTGACAGGTGTGACGAGCTTGTGGACCGTAATTTCACACCTGGTAATTGTTTAGCGGTATACTAACCAATTCAAACTTGAGAATTCGTAATTCTCCGAACATGTTTATACATCTTTTAAAAGTCCTTTTTTAAGTGAAGATATGACTTGCGACACGAATTGAAAGCAAAACCTCAAGGGTCTCGATCACTTCATAATAATGACACAATTACAAAATAATAGCAAAAAATACATAAAATTTGGAGGGAAAAAAATAATACACGAAAATCATTACGAGTTTATAAGTTTTAGTATTAATTATGATTAGTCACGATGAAATAAATTGTTTGTGTTTTATCATTAAAAACAGAGCTAAAATAATGGTTTTAATAAGTACCTATGCTTTATACCTGTACAGAAAGTATCAATTATATTATAATTGTTGCCAATCACTTTTATATAATTTCACTGACAACGATCGTATATAAATTATGTCTTTCTCAAGCATTTAATCGTCCTAGATCCCTGAGACCATGACATGTAAAATAAGGGATAAAATCTGTATATGTAGAAGTTTGTTGTAGACTTTTACACTGGTATTCATACGGGAGAGAGATTTAGTATATTGTAGATCATGATGATTATAATATATTACTCACAAACCAGAGTATCCAGAACTGTTGTATTGTTGGTATGTTTATTTGAATATTAATTTGCGAATGAAATGGCACATTATTTTAGTTTAAAATGTTGATGCTGTGTTGCTTTCTTTGGTAATGAGTAAGAAATGGTAAACACATAACTAATATACATTTATTGGTGATTGACCGATTATTACACCAGTCTGTGTAAACCAAGCGGTCATTTTCAGAGTGAATTTCACTATGTTATTATTTTTTTTTTAAACTCAAACTTATATTGTTGGATTCCGACTTTTCGTCGGCAATAATCGCCAAAATACAACAACCTCAAATCTCATGTCCAGATCGTATTCAAACATATTTGTGCTGATACTGTTCACACTGTCCTCTATGCTACTGGCCACCATACCAGTCACTCTGTTCAACCTGTGACGTCATAGACTGAAGAGTTCCAAACCAGCGTGACTGACCGATACGCTGATTAGCAGTCGATCGACAGGTGCAAATCGCGTACTTCGATGTGCGATATCTCGGCACTCGGCCAACCGATTTTGATGCGGTTTGCGACATTCTTCTTTGGTAGTTACAAAGAATAACATATTTGATTATCGTTTTTCGTTCAGGGTACACTTTAACCCTAGCATGCTACAAACCTAATATCAACTCCCTGGGACTATTGGTTATTGAGAAGAAGTCGTTTAAAGATTTTAGCCTTTTGGACTCCTGTGACCTTGAATGAAGGTCAAGGCCATTCATTTGAACAAACTTGGTAGCCCTTTACCCCAGCATGCTACAGGCCAAATATAAGGTATCTGGGACTCTTGGTTATTGAGAAGAAGTCGTTTAAAGACTTTAGCCTTTTGGACTCCTGTGACCTTGAATGAAGGTCAATGTCATTCATTTTAACAAACTTGGTAGCCCCTTCACTCCAGCATGCTACAGACTAAATATCAAATCCCCTTTTGGGGGCTTTAAATTTTTTTTTTTATGGGGAAGAAAAAATTTTTTTAAAAAGGGGTTTTTTTTTT
>NW_022983069.1:0-42907 GCF_902652985.1 Pecten maximus
ATTTAACGAACATACCAACAGTGCGGACACTTATCTCCGAGGAATTTCCTTTTCCAATTTTGTTAGAAACATTGAGTCTGATGATGTAGTCAGTGGAAGGGGCGAGTCCCTCAAGTGTGTGTGTCATCGGTACTCCCTGACCTTCATCAGAGATATTCAATGTGTCGGTAACCCATTCTTTGCCGACTGCCATAATGTCAACATGGAATTGTTGTGGATTCCCACCGTCAAATCCTGGTGTCCACATGACTCTGACATTATCAGATCCCACATCTGATGTACTAAAGTTGATCGGTCTATCTGGTACATCTGTAATGCAGGGAAAGCAACAAAGGTACATATGGTGAAAGGACAAATATTTTATAAATTTTTGTTTCTCTCAAATTTTAGTGCAATACCAAATATTTTAACAGATTTGCGCAATGATGAACTGGCAAACCAGTTTTACTTGCTATGAAAATATTATATAGAAAATTAAAGTAAAGCAATCAAAATTTAAGCAGCAGTGCATCCAGTACTACTTGGTAGTACACATACTATAATATTAGCATTAGTAAGTTATCATAGTGTTCAATGTCCTTTTATTTACATAAAACTGGAAGCATTTTTTAATAAGTGAAACATGCAAATTTTTAATTGCAAATTTATATTTGCATTATGAGAGTGAATCAGGTCAGTGTGAGCTAACCAGGTCACTTTGAACTAATCAGGCAACTGTGAGCTAACCAGGTCACTGTGAGCTAATCAGGCCACTTTGAGCTAATCAGGTCACTGTGAGCTAATCAGGCCATTGTGGGTAATTAATACGGCCACCGTGAGCTAATCAAGCTACTGTAAGCTAATAAATCCACTTTGAGCTAATCAGTCCACTTTCAGCTCATCAGGTAACTGTGAGCTAATGAGGTCACTGTAAGCTAATCAGGCCACTGTGGGCTAATAAGGCCAATCGAGAAAATCAGGACACTGTGAGTTAATCATGCCACTGTGAGCTAATAAGGTTACTGAGCTAATCAGGCCACTGTGAGCTAATCAGGCCACTGTGAGCTAATCAGGTAACTGTGAGATAATCAGGCCACTGTGGGCTAATAAGGCCAATCGAGAAAATCCGGACACTGTGAGCTAATCATGCCACTGTGAGCTAATAAGGTTACTGAACTAATCAGGTCACTGTGAGTTAATCAGGCCACTGTGAGCTAATCAGGCCACTGTGATATATTAATACGGACACCGTGAGCTAATTAGGCCACTGTGAGATATTAATACGGACACCGTGAGCTAATCAGGGTACTGTGAGCTAATCAGGCCAATGTGAGCTAATCAGTCAACTATGAGCTAATCAGGCCACTGAGTAAATCAGGTCACGGTGAACTAATCAGGTCACGTTGAGATATTCCGGTCACTGTGTGCTAATCAGTCCACTGTGAGCTAATCAGGTCACTGTGAGCTAATCAGGCCACCGTGAGCTAATAAGGCCAATCGATAAAATCAGGACACTGTGAGCTTATCATGCCACTGTGAGCTACTAAGGTCACTGAGCTAATCAGGCCACTGTGAGCTATTCAGGTCACTGTGAGGCAATCAGGCCACTGTGAGCTAATAAGGCCAATCCAGAAAATCAGGACACTGTGAGCTAATCATGCCACTGTGAGCTAATAAGGTCACTGAGCTAATCAGGTCACTGTGAGCTAATCAGGTCACTGTGAGTTAATCAGGTCACTGTGAGCTAATCAGGCCACTCTGAGTTAATAATACGGCCACCGTTAGCTAATAAAGCCACTAAGCTAATAAAGCCACTTTGAGCAAAGCAGGTACCTGTGAGCTATTAATACGGACACCGTGAGCTAATCAAGCCACTGTAAACTAATCATGTCACTGTGAGCTAATCAGGACACTGTGAGCTAATCAGGTCACTGTGAGCTAATCAGGTCACCGTGAGCTAATGAAGCCACTGTGAGCTAATCAGGCCACAGTGACCTAACAAGGTCTAATAAGATCACTGTGAGCTAATCAGGCCACTGTGAGCTAATTAGCTCACGGTGAGCTAATAGGCCATTGTAAGCTAATCAGGCCACTGTTACCTAATCAGGCCACTGTCCGCTCATCAGGTAACTGTGAGCTAATCAGGTCAGTGTGAACTAATCAGATCACTGTGAGCTATTCAGGTCACTGTGAGCTAATCAGGCCATTGTAAGCTAATCAGGTCACTGTGAGCTCATCAGGCCACTGTGAGTTATAAATACGGCCACCGTGAGCTAATCAAGCTACCTTAAGCTAATAAAGCCACTGTGAGCAAAGTAGGTCACTGTGAGCAAATCAGATCATTGTGATCTAATCAGGCCACTGTGAGCTAATCAGGTCACTTTGTGTTAATCAGGTGAGTGTGAGCTAATCAGGGCACTTTTAGTTAATCAGGGCACAGTGAGCTAATTAGGCCACTGTTAGCTAATCAGTCCACTGTCAGCTCATCAGGTAACGGTGAGCCAATCAGGTCAGTGTGAAAAAATCAGATCACGGTAAGCTATTCAGGTCAGTGGTAGCTAATCAGGCCACTGTGAGCTCGTCAGGTCACTCTGAGTTAATCATGTCAGTGTGAACTTATCAGGTTACGATGAGCTATTCAGGTCAGTGTGAGCTAATCAGGCCACTCTGAGCTAATCAGGTCAGTGTGAGCTAATTAGGCCACTGTGAATTATTAATACGGCCACCGTGAGCTAAACAAGCAACTGTATGCTAATAAAGCCACTTTGAGCAAATCAGGTCACTGTGAGCTATTAATACGGAAACCGTGAGCTAATCAGGCCACTGCAAGCAAGTCAGGTCACTGTAAGTTATTACTATGGACACCGTGAGCTAATCAGGCCCCTGTGACCTAATAAGGTCACTATGAGCTAATCAGGGCACTGTGAGCTAATCAGCTCATTGCGAGCTAATCAGCTCACTGTGAGCTAATCAGGCCACTGTTAGGTAATCAGCCCACTGTCAGCTCATCAGGTAACTGTGAGCTAATCAGGTCAGTGTGAACTAATCAGATCACGGTGAGCTATTCAGGTCACCGTGAGCTAACCAGGCCACATTGAGCTAATCAGGTCGCTGTGAGCTCATCAGGTTACTGTGAGCTAATCATTCCACTGTCAGCTCATCAGGTAACTGTGAGCTAATGAGTTCAGTGTGAACTAATCAGATCACGGTGAGTTATTAATACGGTCACCGTGAGCTAATCAAGCCACCGTAAGCTAATAAAGCCACTTTGAGCAAATCAGGTGACTGTACGCAAATCAGGTGACTGTACGCAAATCAGGTCACTGTGAGCTAATCAGGTCACTGTGAGCTAATCAGGTGAGTGTGAGCTAATCATGTCACTGAGCTAATCAGGCCACTGTGAGGTAATCAGGCCACTGTAAGCTAATCAGGTCACTCTGAGTTATCAATACGGACACTGTGACCTAATGATGTCACTGTGAGCTAATCAGGGCACTGTGAGCTAATCAGCTCATTGTGCGCTAATCAGGCCACTGTTAGCTAATCAGCTCATTGTGAGCTAATCAGGCCACTGTTCGCTAATCAGTACACTGTCAGCTCATCAAGTCACTAAGTTAATCAGTTCACTGTGAGCTCGTCAGGTCACTGTGAGTTAATCATGTCAGTGTGAACTAATAAGGTCACGATGAGCTATTCAGGTTACTGTGAGTTATTAATACGGCCACCGTGAGCTAATCAAGCCACTGTGAGCTAATCAGGTAACTGTGAGATAATCAGGCCACTGTGGGCTAATAAGGCCAATCGAGAAAATCCGGACATTGTGAGCTAATCCTGCCACTGTGAGCTAATAAGGTTACTGAACTAATCAGGTCACTGTGAGTTAATCAGGCCACTGTGAGCTAATCAGGCCACTGTGAGATATTAAAACGGACACCGTGAGCTAATCAGGCCACTGTGAGATATTAATACGGACACCGAGAGCTAATCAGGGCACTGTGAGCTAATCAGTTCACTGTGAGCTAATCAGGCCACTGTGAGCTAATCAGTCCACTATGAGCTAATCAGGCCACTGAGTAAATCAGGTCACGGTGAGATATTCCGGTCACTGTGTGCTAATCAGTCCACTGTGAACTAATCAGGTCACTGTGAGCTAATCAGGCCACCGTGAGCTAATAAGGCCAATCGAAAAAATCAGGACACTGTGAGCTTATCATGCCACTGTGAGCTACTAAGGTCACTGAGCTAATCAGGCCACTGTGAGCTTATCAGGTCACTATGAGCTAATCAGGTCACTGTAAGTTAATAAGGCCAATGTGAGCTAATCAGGTCACTCTGAGCTAATCAGGTCACTGTGAGCTAATCAAGCCACTGTAAGCTAATCAGGTCACTGTGAGTTATTAAAACGGACAATGTGAGCTTATCAGGCCACTGTGACCTAATCAGGTCACTATGAGCTAATCAGGCCACTGTGAGATATTAAAACGGACACCGTGAGCTAATCAGGCCACTGTGAGATATTAATACGGACACCGAGAGCTAATCAGGGCACTGTGAGCTAATCAGTTCACTGTGAGCTAATCAGGCCACTGTGAGCTAATCAGTCCACTATGAGCTAATCAGGCCACTGAGTAAATCAGGTCACGGTGAGATATTCCGGTCACTGTGTGCTAATCAGTCCACTGTGAACTAATCAGGTCACTGTGAGCTAATCAGGCCACCGTGAGCTAATAAGGCCAATCGAAAAAATCAGGACACTGTGAGCTTATCATGCCACTGTGAGCTACTAAGGTCACTGAGCTAATCAGGCCACTGTGAGCTTATCAGGTCACTATGAGCTTATCAGGCCACTGTGAGCTAATCAGGTCACTGTGAGTTAATCAGGCCACTGTAAGCTATTCAGGTCACTGTGAGGTAATCAGGCCACTGTGAGCTAATAAGGCCAATCCAGAAAATCAGAACACTGTGAGCTAATAAGGTCACTGAGCTAATCAGGTCACTGTGAGTTAATCAGGTCACTGTGAGCTAATCAGGCCACTCTGAATTATTAATACGGCCACCGTTATCTAATAAAGCCACTAAGCTAATAAAGCCACTTTGAGCAAAGCAGGTACCTGTGAGCTATTAATACGGACACCGTGAGTTAATCAAGACACTGTAAACTAATCATGTCACTGTGAGCTAATCAGGACACTGTGAGCTAATCAGGTCACTGTGAGCTAATCAGGTGACTGTGAGATCATCAGGACACTGTAAGATATTAATACGGACACCGTGAGCTAATCAGGTCACCGTGAGCTAATGAAGCCACTGTGAGCTAATCAGGCCACAGTGACCTAACAAGGTCTAATAAGGTCACTGTGAGCTAATCAGGCCACTGTTAGCTAATCAGTCCACTGTCCGCTCATCAGGTAACTGTGAGCTAATCAGGTCAGTGTGAACTAATCAGATCACTGTGAGCTATTCCGGTCACTGTGAGCCAATCAGGCCATTGTAAGCTAATCAGGTCACTGTGAGCTCATCAGGCCACTGTGAGTTATAAATACGACCACCGTGAGCTAATCAAGCTACCTTAAGCTAATAAAGCCACTTTGAGCAAATCAGGTCACTGTGAGCAAATCAGATCATTGTGATCTAATCAGGCCACTGTGAGCTAATCAGGTCACTTTATGTTAATCAGGTGAGTGTGAGCTAATCAGGGCACTTTTAGTTAATCAGGGCACAGTGAGCTTATTAGGCCACTGTTAGCTAATCAGTCCACTGTCAGCTCATCAGGTAACGGTGAGCCAATCAGGTCAGTGTGAAAAAATCGGATCACGGTAAGCTATTCAGGTCAGTGGTAGCTAATCAGGCCACTGTGAGCTCGTCAGGTCACTCTGAGTTAATCATGTCAGTGTGAACTTATCAGGTCACGATGAGCTATTCTGGTCACTGCGAGCTAATCAGGCCACCCTGAGCTAATCAGGTCAGTGTGAGCTAATTCGGCCACTGTGAATTATTAATACGGCCACCGTGAGCTAAACAAGCAACTGTATGCTAATAAAGCCACTTTGAGCAAATCAGGTCACTGTGAGCTATTAATACGAAAACCGTGAGCTAATCAGGCCCCTGCAAGCTAGTCAGGTCACTGTAAGTTATTACTATGGACACTGTGAGCTAATCAGGCCACTGTGACCTAATAAGGTCACTATGAGCTAATCAGGGCACTGTGAGCTAATCAGCTCATTGCGAGCTAATCAGCTCACTGTTAGCTAATCAGCCCACTGTCAGCTCATCAGGTAACTGTGAGCTAATCAGGTCAGTGTGAACTAATCAGATCACGGTGAGCTATTCAGGTCACCGTGAGCTAACCAGGCCACATTGAGCTAATCAGGTCGCTGTGAGCTCATCAGGTTACTGTGAGCTAATCATTCCACTGTCAGCTCATCAGGTAACTGTGAGCTAATGAGTTCAGTGTGAACTAATCAGATCATGGTGAGTTATTAATACGGTCACCGTGAGCTAATCAAGCCACCGTAAGCTAATAAAGCCACTTTGAGCAAATCAGGTGACTGTACGCAAATCAGGTCACTGTGAGCTAATCAGATCACTGTGAGCTAATCAGGTCACTGTGAGCTAATCGGGTGAGTGTGAGCTAATCATGTCACTGAGCTAATCAGGCCACTGTGAGGTAATCAGGCCACTGTAAGCTAATCAGGTCACTCTGAGTTATCAATACGGACACTGTTACCTAATGATGTCACTGTGAGCTAATCAGGGCACTGTGAGCTAATCAGCTCATTGTGAGCTAATCAGGCCACTGTTAGCTAATCAGCTCATTGTGAGCTAATCAGGCCACTGTTCGCTAATCAGTCCACAGTCAGCTCATCAAGTCACTAAGTTAATCAGTTCACTGTGAGCTCGTCAGGTCACTGTGAGTTAATCATGTCAGTGTGAACTAATCAGGTCACGATGAGCTATTCAGGTTACTGTGAGTTATTAATACGGCCACCGTGAGCTAATCAAGCCACTGTGAGCTAATCAGGCCACTGTGAGATATTAAAACGGACACCGTGAGCTAATCAGGCCACTGTGAGATATTAATACGGACACCGAGAGCTAATCAGGGCACTGTGAGCTAATCAGTTCACTGTGAGCTAATCAGGTCACTGTGAGCTAATCAGGTGAGTGTGAGCTAATCATGTCACTGAGCTAATCAGGCCACTGTTAGGTAATCAGGTCACTCTGAGTTATCAATACGGACACTGTGACCTAATGATGTCACTGTGAGCTAATCAGGGCACTGTGAGCTAATCAGCTCATTGTGAGCTAATCAGGCCACTGTTAGCTAATCAGCTCATTGTGAGCTAATCAGGCCACTGTTCGCTAATCAGTCCACTGTCAGCTCATCAAGTCACTAAGTTAATCAGGTCACTGTGAGCTCGTCAGGTCACTGTGAGTTAATCATGTCAGTGTGAACTAATAAGGTCACGATGAGCTATTCAGGTTACTGTGAGTTATTAATACGGCCACCGTGAGCTAATCAAGACACTGTGAGCTAATCAGGTCACTGTGAGCTATCCCGGTCATGTGCCGATTTTAATAGCAAGGATTATCAGGTTAATCATCACTTGAGCTAATCAGGACTGGAGTCAGCTACTGTCAAACAGTACTAATTTAAGGGCAATGAGCTTAATCGTAACTGAACTATCTGATAAGGCCACTTCCTAATCGGGAACTATTAATCCATGAGATCCGTCACTGTGAGAACACCCTGTGAGCTATAGGTCATGTTATGCCATACTATTATCACTGGACTAAACAAATGTCTATTGGCACTTTCAGCCAGTCAGTCTGCCTTATTAGATAACGATGGCACCCTAGCTGAAGCAGTAGGTCATGTGAGCTAATTATCGGCACTGGCTATTAGTCATTACAACAGGCCACCTGAAGCTAATCGGCATGAGTATAGTTATTGGTAATTAAGCCCACTGTAGCTAATCAGCATGCTATGTACTGTGATAATACGGGAAGTGAACTAATCAGGCCCCGCAAGCCCAGTCAGGTCACTGTAAAGGTATTTAGACAAAGTGAGCTACTGCTGTGCCTTTAAAGTAGGACTATATCCGAGCATCGTAAGTAACTTTAGCATTACCTGTTACTAATCAGCCACTGTCATCATCAGGTCACTGTGCTAATCAAGGCAGTGTGAAAACCCTGAGCTATTGTCACTGTGAGCTAACCAGGCACTTGAGCTAATCAGGTCCTGTGAGCTAATCAGGTTACTGGTAGTATCCACTGTGAGCCTAAACTGGAGCTAATGAGTGTACTAATCATTGTAGTTAATACGGCCACTTGAGGTATCAGGCCACCTTAAGTATCAGCATCGATTGAATCAATCGGACCTGACGACAATGCACTTAGCTATGATAACAATCAGCTTGTGCACGGTCCCTGTGGCTAATCGGCTATTAGTAATTAGGCAACTGTCAGCTAGCAGCCCGTAGATCAGCCACTAAGCTAATCAGTCACTTGGTCTCTCAATACGGACACTGTGCCTAATATGTTTTGAGCTTCAATCAGGGCTATGGAATCAGCTCATTGTGAGTTAATCAGGCCCGTGACTACAAGCACTGTGAGCTAATCAGGCCACTGTTGTAATCAGTCACAGTAGCTATCAAGCCAAATTTTTTTCAGGCTCGTGGATTTAAATCATCAGGGAATCATGGCACGATGACTAATCAGTTACTGGATTATCAGCGACCGTAGGTGAATCAATGCCAGCATGAGCTAATCACAGTGAGATTTAAAATCACGTTCTAAGTTAGGCCAGGACAATTAATAACGGACCTGGGCTAATGGGCATGTGAGCTAATCAGTTAATGTGGTAAGGTATGTGACATCTGAGTTTGAACATGTGACTATCGTAAACCAGTCGTGTCAGGTCAATCCTATTATGTACTGAGGACCAATGCTATCGTGAGTCTAAAGGTCAGATTCCTTCTTGGGATCAGGTCAGGCATAGAGCTACATTTTTGGGTTTTAACGTTCGATATCATCCACGGTCAGCTATCAGTCACAGTCAAAGGTCACTGTACTTATAGGTCACTGTGAGTTAATTGTCAGTGGATAATCAGCTAGCTCGTGAGTACTTTAAAAGGCCCTGGAAAAACCGTGAGCTAATCAGGTCACGCTAATCAGTCACTGTTAGCTAATAAGGCCATGTGATCTAATCAGGTCACTGGGGCTAAAGGGGCTACAATAAAACACCTGATAATCAGCTCACTGTGAGCTAATCACCACTGTGAAATCAGGCCCTGTTAGCTAACAGTCACTTCACAGGAGCTAAAAAGTAATGTGAATATAAGTCAGGAGTATTATCGGTCATGATAACAACAGGTCCCTTAGAGACTAACAAATAGTCAGGACAATCAAACTGCTTTGATCAGGTAAGTTAGGTTTAGTAGGGGGTGAGTATATGCTATGGAGCTTCACGATGACTAAAGCACACGTAGTTTTTTAAGCCCGTAGGAAATCAGCACTGTGTATAGACAAAGTCAAGGGCCATGAGTTAACAGGTCACTCTATAAGGATGTGGAAACAGGCACTGTAGCTAATCAGCATGAGCTAACATCACTGACTAACAGTCACTGGTAATCAAGGCCACTGTGAGAAATCGGAAGTAAAACTGAGTTAACAGGCCACTGTAAGTAATCAGGCCAACTCGGTATATAAGCCATAGATAAGGTAGTGTCATTGCCAGTAATAATGCCACTTGTGGAGCTAATAGCCTGTGTCTGAGGTTTACTAGGCCAGTAGGAATGGAGATATGCCAGGTGAATATCGGTCATGACTGATAAGCAGTGAGGTCAATAGCATCTGACTAATATGGAAGAAACAGGTCACTGTAATACAGGAAAACTGTGAGCAATCAGGTCACTGAAAGACACTGTGAGTTATAAAAATTTGGTAAGGCATTGAGTTATAAGCACTTGTGCAACAAGTCCCTTGAAATCCATTGAGAAATGTCCTGAGTAGGAAGACTTGTTAATCAGGCCCTATAATCACTTCGCAAATCAGATTTACTTAATAACGGTAGCTATACAGCTAGCAATCAGGCCACTTTGAGCTAATCAAGTCACTGAGCTAGTCAGGACACTGTGATATAATCAGGCCACTGTTGAGCTAATCAGGTCACTGTGAGCTAATAAGGCCACTTTGAACAAATCAGGTCACTGTGATCAAATCAGGTCACTCTGAGTTAATCAGACCATTGTAGGCTAATCAGGTCACTCTGAGTTAATCAGGCCACTGAGTTAATAAAGGCACTTTTCGCAAATCAAGTCACTGTACGATAATCAGGCCACTGTGAGCTAATAATGTCACTGTTAGCAAATCAGGCCACTGTGATATATTAATACGGACACCGTGAGCTAATCAGGCCACTGTGAGCTAATCAGGGTCACTTTGAGCTAATCAGGTCACTGTAGTTATCAGGTCACTGTGAGTTATTAATACGGACACAATGAGTTAATCAGGTCACTGTGAGCAAATCAGTTCACTCTGAGCTAATCAGGCAACTATAAGCTAATCAGGCCACTATGAGTAATCAGGCCACTGAGCTAATCAAGTCACTTTGTCTAAATCAGGCCACTTTGAGCTAAAAAAGGCCACTTTGAACAAATCTGGTCACTGTGGTCTAACCAGGTCATTATGAGCAAAATCTGGTCACTGTGAGCTAATCAGGCCACTATGAGCTAATCAGGTAACTGTGAGCTAATCAGGCCACTGTTAGCTTATCACTCCACTGTCATCTCATCAGGTAACTGTGAGCTAATCAGGTCAGTGTGAACTAATCAGGTCATGGTGAGCTATTCAGGTCACTGTGAGCTAATCAGGCCATTGTGAGCTAATCAGTTCACTGTGAGCTCATCAGGCCACTGTGAGTTATAAATACGGCCACTGTGAGTTAATCGGGCCACTGTGAGCTAATCAGGTCACTGTGAGATATTAAAACGGACACCGTGAGCTAATCAGGCCAATTTGAGCTAATCTGGTCAATGTGAAATAATCAAGCCACTGTAAGTTTATCAGATCACTGTGAGTTATTAATAAGGTCACTGTGAGCTAATCAGGCCACTGTGAGCTAATCAGCTCACTGGGAACTAATCAGGCCACTGTTAGCTAATCAGTCCACTGTCAGCTCATCAGGTAACTGTGAGCTAATCAGATCAGTGTGAACTAATCAGGCCACTGTGAGTTATTAATACGGTCACCGTGAGCTAATCAGGCCACTGTGAGCTAATCAGGCCACTGTGAGATAATCAGGTCACTGAGCTAATCAGGCCACTGTGAGTTAATCAGACCACTCTGAGCTAATAATGCCAATCGAGCATAACAGGTCACTGTAACCTAATCATGTAAATTATACCTGCTAATCAAGTCCACTTGAGCAATCAGGTCACTTGAATAATCAGCCAAATTGAGCTATCAGGTCCTGTGGCTTAAAAGGCATGAAACCCCATGTGAGGGCAATCATAGCTGATAACAGACATTGGTACAGGCTTTATCTGAAAGAAACAGGCCTTAGCTAATAAGGCCCTTTTTAAAATGTACTAAAATCAGGAACCCGTAATCAGGTCACTGTCACTCAGGAACGGAGCTAATGAGTCAGTTTAATATAATCGGCACCGTGAGCTAATCCGGTGTAGTAATCAGGACTGTACGCCAGGTCTGAATTTGATAGCCCAGTGAGTTTTAATACGGTCAACCTATGAGGTAATGGCTTAAAACGTACTTGAAACGGCAGACTTGCTGATAACCGACAGATTAATCACTGGTAACCAGACTAATTAATACTTAACACAGGCCTTGAACTAAAAAGGCCACTGTTAAAAAGTCACTGTGGTCTAACCAGGTCATTATGAGCAAATCAGGTCACTGTGAGCTAATCAGACCACTATGAGCTAATCAGGTAAATGTGAGCTAATCAGGCCACTGTTAGCTTATCAGTCCACTGTCATCTCATCAGGTAACTGTGAGCTAATGAGGTCAGTGTGAACTAATCAGGTCACGGTGAGCTATTCAGTTCACTGGGAGCTAATCAGGTCACCGTGAGCTCATCAGGCCACTGTGAGTTTTTGATACGGCAACAGTGAGTTAATCAAGCCACTGTAACCTTATAGAGCAACTTTGAGCAAAGTAGGTCACTGTGAGCAAAGCAGGTCACTGTGAGCTAATCAGACCACTGTCAGCTAATCAAGTCACTGAGGTAATCAGGCAACTATGAGTTATTAATACGGACACCGTGAGCTAATCAGGCCAGTGTGAACTAATCAGGCCACTGTTAAATAATCAGGTCACTGACCTAATCAGGCCACTCTGAGTTATTAATATGGACATCGTGAACTAATCAGGTCACTGTGAGCTAATAAGGCCAACTTGAGCAAACCAGGTCACTGTGAGCTAATCGGGCCACTGTGATCTAATCATGTCACTTTGAGGTAATCAGACCACTGTGAGCTAATCATGTCACTTTGATCTATTAAGGCCACTGTGAGTAATTGATACGGACACCGTGAGCTAATAAGGCCACTTTGAGCAAATCAGGTCACTGTGAGCAAACCAGGTCA
Organism: Pecten maximus; assembly: GCF_902652985.1. Classification (NCBI taxonomy): domain Eukaryota; kingdom Metazoa; phylum Mollusca; class Bivalvia; order Pectinida; family Pectinidae; genus Pecten; species Pecten maximus. The sequence goes on from NW_022983069.1 coordinate 12,588, forward strand.
CTGTGAGCTAATCAGGCCACTGTGATCTAATCATGTCACTTTGAGGTAATCAGACCACTGTGAGCTAATCATGTCACATTGATCTATTCAGGCCACGGTGAGTTATTAATACGGAAAACCGTGAGCTAATACAGCCACTTTGAGCAAATCAGGTCACTGTAAGCAAATCAGGTCACTGTGAGCTAATCAGGCCACTGTGAGTTAATCAGACCACTGTGAGCTAATAATGCCAATCGAGCAAATCAGGTCACTGTGAGCTAATCAGGCCACTGTGATATATTAATACGGACACCGTGAGCTAATCAGGCCACTGTGAGTTAATCAGGCCACTGTAAGCTAATCAGGTCACTGTGAGTTATTAATACGGAAAACCGTGAGCTAATACAGCCACTTTGAGCAAATCAGGTCACTGTAAGCAAATCAGGTCACTGTGAGCTAATCAGGCCACTGTGAGCTAATCAGACCACTGTGAGTTAATCAGGCCACTGTGAGCTAATAATGCCAATCGAGCAAATCAGGTCACTGTGAGCTAATCAGGCCACTGTGATATATTAATACGGACACCGTGAGCTAATCAGGCTACTGTGAGTTAATCAGGCCACTGTAAGCTAATCAGGTCACTGTGAGTTATTAATACGGACACCGTGAGATAATCAGGCCACTGTACGCTAATCAGGTTACTGTGATCTAATCAGGCCACTGTGAGCTAATCAGGCCACTGTGAGCTAATCAGGTCACTGTGAATTAATCAGGCCACTGTGAGCTAAAAAGGCCACTTTGAACAAATCAGGTCACTGTGATCTATCCAGGTCATTATGAGCAAATCAGGTGACTGTGAGGTAATCAGGCCACTGTGAGCTAATCAGGTCACAGTAAGTTGAACAGGCCACTCTGAACTATTAAGGCCACTTTGAGCAAATCAGGTCACTGTGAGCTAATAAGGTCACTGAGCTAATCAGGTTACTGTGAGTTATTAATATGGACACCGTGAGCTAATCAGGCCACTGTGAGCTAACAAGATCATTGTGACCTAATCAGGTCACTGAGCTAATAAGGCCACTGTGAGTTATTAATAAGGACACCATGAACTAATCGGGCCACTGTGAGCTAATCAGGTCACTTTGAGCTAATCAGGTCACTGAAGTTATCCGGTCACTGTGAGTTATTAATACGGACACAATGAGGTAATCAGGTCAGTGTGAGCAAATCAGGTCAGTCTGAGCTAATCAGGCAACTATAAGCTAATCAGGTCACTATGAGCTAATCAGGCCACTGAGCTAATCAAGTCACTGTGTCTAAATCAGGCCACTTTGAGCTAAACAGGCCACTTTGAACAAATCGGGTCACTGTGGTCTAACCAGGTCATTATGAGCAAACCAGGTCACTGTGAGCTAATCAGGCCACTATGAGCTAATCAGGTAACTGTGAGCTAATCAGGCCACTGTTAGCTTATCAGTCCACTGTCATCTCATCAGGTAACTGTGAGCTAATCAGGTCAGTGTGATCTAATCAGGCCACTGTGAGCTAATCAGGCCATTGTGAGCTAATCAGGTCACTGTGAGCTAAAAAGGTCACTTTGAACAAATCAGGTCACTGTGATCTATCCAGGTCATTATCAGCAAATCAGGTGACTGAGGTAATCAGGCCACTGTGAGCTAATCAGGTCACGGTAAGTTGATCAGGCCACTCTGAACTAATAAGGCCACTTTGAGCAAATCAGGTCACTGTGAGATAATCAGGCTACTGTGAGCTAATAAGGTCACTGAGCTAATCAGGTTACTGTGAGTTATTAATATGGACACCGTGAGCTAATCAGGCCACTGTGAGCTAACAAGATCATTGTGACCTAATGAGGTCACTGTGAGCTGATCAGGCTACTGTGAGCTAATCAGGCCACTTTGAGCTAATCAGGTCACTGTGAGTATCAATACGGCCACTGTGAATCAGACAACAGCGTTCCTAATAAGGTTAAAGTGAGCTGATAAATTACCCATCAAGCTGTGTGAGTCATATTGCCGTGAAATGAATTAGGTGACAGAGAGTTAATTAGGTCACTGAGTGTTAATGAGGTCACTGAGAGTTAATAGGGTCATTGAGAGTTAATTAGGAGACGGATAGTTAATAAGGACACTGAGAGTTAAATAGGACACTGAGAGTTAATTAGGTCACAGAGAGTTAATTAGGACACTGAAACTTAACTAGGACACTGAGAGTTAATTAGGTCATTGAGCGTTTATTAGGTCAGTGAGAGTTAATTAGGTCACTGAGAATTAATAAAGTCCCCGATAGTTAATTACGTTGATCATGTCACTGAGTTCAGTAGTGGTCTCTGAAGGTTGTTCAATACAGTATCAGCACCATATCAATATGAAAGGAGACTCTTCTTTAAAAGTTAACTTAAACAGTTATAGTTCATCAAGCAAGCTAACAGTAATGAAGAAAACATAATTTTCGACGTATATTTTACCTTCAGGACGAATCTGGAATGTGACTGTCAATACCCCTTGTATACCGTTAGTGATGTTAACGTGATATTTTCGGTAGTCGTTCACAGACCTGACCTGGACATTTCCCCTGACAGTATACGTATAGTTGTTGTTTTGTAGAACAGAATGGTTCCTCACACCATCGGACCATTGGCCAGTTGGCGATGGGTTGGCGATTACTGTGACATTGAGTGAGATCGTCTGATCCTTTCTTCCTGCTAGTCCAATTTCATTGTAAGTAGATCCTAATCTTCGTGGAACACCTAGAATATTAACAAACATTTAAGTTGTGTTTGTATAGATCCCCCTGAACCTTAGACGGAAGCTCCTTCTGTCCACTATACTGATCGAATATTTGATCTTAAACTTTCAAAATCACAGTTATAAGGTTGGTGTTTTATAAATGACAAAATTTATCATAAAATTGTTGCACAATTTTCACGAGGACACTATGTTATAAATTGATAGAGGTTGATATATTTATATTGCCATTATAAACACATTTCAATGATTTAACCAACAACTCATGATCAGATTTTGAGAATAATTTTGATTAAATGAAACTTCTCGATTGGAGTAATAAGTCAGCATCCACATCAACGGAATGTTTCTGGAAATCAAGCATAATTAGCAACGATTTTTAAATTTAACTAAAGAACGTCATCATACTTACAACTGACTTGAAGTCCAAACTGTCTCATCTCGGGATTGACATTACTTCTATTATGAGTGACGAAGTTGGTCGCCCTGACGCCATACCTTCCTGTGTGGTTACACTGAAGATTATTTAATTCAACATTGTATCTTCCAGCAGTGTCAGAAGCTGCACCCTTCGCAACTTTTTTCTGGTTACGCATTAAAATTACACCTTTATTTGGGTTACTGTCAACATCAACACTGAGCACCAAACTGAAACCTTCTGCGATTCTGATGTCGCTTGTTCCGACTGGTCGATATGTATCAGTTTCGTTAAGGTACCTCAGCGTTGTGATATTGGGCGGAACTGAGGACAATCAAAGTGAAGTTGATGAGTCAAACATTTAAGGATAAGTTTCCATTCTTTTCATATTTTGGATCCATATTTTGCTAGTAAGATGCCTAGAAGGCTTGTATCTCTAAAGTAGATATTTCATCAATTATGTCAAAACCAAAGCATTTTCATTAATTGATAATTGATTTAAACATTTATTGTTTGATTGAAAGAAAAAGAACAAATTTAAAGGAAATTTTCTTATTTCTATATAATTGATTACATCTCCTTTGCCCTACCCTTCTGTCAAACTACCCAACACTTCTGTCACACTTTGACCAATCCCTCTGTCACAATATGACCAACCCCTCTGTCATAGGGCTGCCCATCTGTTGCACAATGCCCTACCCTTCTGTAACACTGCCTAACCCCTCTGTCACACTCTGACCACCCACTCTGTCACACTGACAAACCCCTAAGTCACACTAACAAACCACTTTGTCACACTAGGACCAACCCCTCTGTCGCACTCTGTCTTACACCTCTACCACACTCTGACCAACCCCTCCGTCACATTCATCTGACCAACCCTCCGTTACATCCATCTGACCAACCCCTCTGTCACATCCATCTGACCAACCCCTCTGTCAAATCCATCTGACCTACCCTCCGTCACATCCATCTACCCAACCATCTGTCGTATCTATCTGACCAACCCCTCTGTCACATCCAGCCGATCCACCCCTCTGTCACATCCATCTGACCAACCCCTCTGTCATATCCATCTGACCCACCCCTCTGTCACATCCATCTAATCAACCCCTCTGTCACATGCATCTAACCAACCCCTCTGTCACATCCATCTAACCAACCCCTCTGTCGTATCCATCTGACCAACCCTCTGTCACATCCATCTGAGCAACCCCTCTGTCACATCCATCTGACCAACCCTCTGTCATATCCATCTGACCAACCCCTCTATCACATCCATCTAACCAACACCTCTGTCACATCCATCTGACCAACCCCTCTATCGTATCCATCTGACCAACCCTCTGTCACATCCATCTGACCAACCCCTCCGTCTCATCTATCTGACCCGCCCCTCTATCACATCCAGCCGACCCACCCCTCTGTCACATCCATATAACCAACCCCTCTGTCACATCCATCTGACCAACCCTCTGTCACATCCATCTGACCAACCCCTCTGTCACATCCATCTGACCAACCCCCAACCTCATGGACACATATAATTCGAGTTTTCTTCATTTGTCACATACAAACACTTTGATTCACCTGGCATACATTAACGACAAGACAGCAAGATTTTCATAATTAGTTTTTTCATCATAATAAGATAAATTAAAGATGACTTGGTACACTGTATAATTATAATTAGTATAATTATCATTTTATTTAACCTTTTCATATTTTGTTTTTTCAATTGGTTTGTAATTTTATCAAATAATTATTTGGATTTATATAGAATAGAATATAGAAGTAACTTTTAGAAATATTGATAACAAAATGCAACTGTCAAAATCCCTGTTGGCCATTTTCGCAAATCTGACTAAACACTTATTGCGTACAACTAAAGGGACCAAGGAAAATGTACTCATCAAGTTTGAGAAATATCTTTATGGTGCTTCTCAAGAAATAACAATAACAAAGTTCAATTGTTAATATCAAACATTGGTGACTAGTCCTAATCAGATTAAAACATTGAATAGGCACAAATTTAGGTTTAAGTAAAGTTATGGAACATTCCTCGAGAACTTCTCAAGAAATCGCGATAACAATATCAGCTGTCAAAATCCAAGATGGCTACCTGTCGGCCATTTTATTTTACAAATCAGATTCACAATTCAACAGATGCAATTCTAAAGACGATCAAGGGAAGCCTACATGTGTACTTTCAGAATTGCCCCCCTTTGACCCCCTCAGTAATAATATCATATTGCGCTAGGATCAGTTCATCAGTCTTGAAACTTGTATAATATTCTAAACTTAATTATAAACAGATATAATCATGATTATACACAGGTGTATTTAAATGAAAACAGGAAAAGAATACATTGTCCGAGTCTCATGCATTAGTAAAGAAGAGCTAAATAATAAAATTCTGTCACTCAAACTTCCAAATTGTATTTCTACCCCTAGTGGTTCACAGCCCTCCTCAGGTTCTGTATACTTACAATAAACAGTCATGTTCTTGGTCACTGTCAGTGCAGGGAAACCTGCATCTGCCAACACTCCTGCTTCACAGGTGTAAGTTACCTCCCTTGTTCTGGGGACATTACTGTCCCTCAACTCCAGCTGATTGTTAGTGGTCCTTTGTGGTGATATCAATGAGGTGCCTTGTCTCCGCCACCCCATGACACATGGTGGGTTACAGTCAGTTTTACAGACCACAGGACCGTACACATCGCCCCAGATCAATGTGGACCGACCTTCAGCGCCCTCTATCTTTATAAATTGAGGCCCATCTGTAAGAGAGTTGATCCCATATGTAAATCTATTGTAAAACAGTGAAGTCAAATAACTGCTATGTTATTTTTGTTTTTCACAAACATGATTGATAAAGCAGAATACCAAGGAGAACCCCCGTGGTCAGGCAGGTGTGTCCTATATCTGTTTACGTCTGATCGGAGATTCAAACATCAGTCACTAATGTGGAAGCTTAAGACCTTGTAATCCATAGGTCTTGGGCTCGATCCTTAAATTTGATTAATCATGTGCTTCGTTAAGTCAGTCATGCTCATTTTTGACAACATAAATTAAATGTGGAATTGAGATTGTATATGAATTGTGACAAGATTAATATCATCTTTCACTCCTAACTTGTCAAACACGGGAATTTGGCAGCTTAAGCATCTTATCTACAGGCTTGAGATTCCCCTGACTCACTTCCATTGGAGTGAATGATTATTTTTCTCTTACCCTGTTTACCCTCTTATGTATTAAATATGGACGTTTCTTCAATGAAAGGAAATGTTGACGTGACGTGATTAAATTGTCGACATGACGTCATTGTATTGTTGCAGTGACGAAATGCAATTATTGAGAACATGCAAAGAGCAACCTAAGGTGTGAGAAGAAAATCACACATCGGTAAAAGTGTGGATATCCCTGTTGAAGGTAAGAGAAAATGTGTCTAGTATTGAAATTTGTGCTGTCGTGATTTTGTCCTTTGGCAAAATACTTTATCCTAATTGCTTTGATAGCATGATTTATGTGATGGCTCCAGTACATAATGTTTTTCAGTGAGAAAGTCATAGTCACGGACGCCAGGTGACCAGGGAGGAAATATTAAAATGTCCATGGAGATATTGTATTAGCTCGCGGTTACATGTAACACGGAGAGCTAAAAATCTGCTGGTTCTTCGTCAGTTTTGTTTTTATTATTATTATAATTATTTAATTATTCTTAACTTTTTGGAATGGGTATCAGACCATCAGATTGATGAAAGGTGATTATGTATGTACATGTGGAGTGTAACATGACGTGGTAGCAAGCAATTTACTACAATTTACCGCACTTAAGGCCTAATATTTCTTTAAGATATTGATATTATATGGCACCAATCAGAATTTATAAAAGCTTATAAAATCAAGATGTTTGAAATCCTCTGGCTAAAATCTTTACACTAAAAAAGCTCTATAAGATTACACAAAGTACCGGGAACACCAGTGTCTTTGACTGTACATCTGCGTTATTCATTGTGGGATTTAAGAAACATGTTGATAGGTTGATTACGGTACTTTTAAAAAAAGGTCCACCCAAAGTTCCTGCATGTGCCTCTGTTATAAAATTACATAAATATATCTTTATTCCCATTCATTTTATTAAAGTTCATTCTTGTCCTATTGGCTAAGCTAAGATGTCGTGTAGTTTTAAAGAATAAACTTTAAGCCAACCCAAACGGGCACAAATATAAACTATAATTCATAACTTCTTACGGATTGTCAATTTTGTTGCTTGCATGGACGGATGAAGCCAAGTCAACCTCGTGCAAATGAACTTATATTTACGTTAACCAAATTAAACACTTCGCCACCAGATTACAAAATTCGGTCGCAACGGTGTGACTAAGTATGTCACTTTGTAACATTGATATACTTATCGTACATGTGTGCACAGTAGTGGGACAGTCAGCCATTCTCGTCGCCAAGGCAACACAAAATATAGTCCCATAAGGTAAAATATTAATTTATGACAAATATTTATGTTATTGGATAATAAAAAGTTAGCAATACTCATATAAATACGAATTCAAAGTGCAGTGTTGACAGTATAGTATGTGTGTGATTTGGTCACTCGAGACACAGGGACTCGGTTAAAAAATGAGCAAGACGACAGCTGTTCAGTGAAATACCCTAGCTCCAAAAAAGTGTAATAATGTGGATTTTAGTCGCAGGTTAGCGGATGATGTACATGGTGTTATTAAAATACTGGATTTCATTGCCACACTGGCATTTCGGGATGTAAATTCTTATAATAGTAAGAAAAGAAACATTGATTTGAAAATCGCGGTATTCGACGGCCGGAAACTTGTGTCCTCCATATGTTTAGATTAAGTCAAATTACGACAATAATGTGTCCCTGTACTCGATATAGCATACCGCTGCTACAGTCTGTTTTTTGTTGTTAAATAGTGTTAAAATTGAGGTTTATTTTCTGTGACCACTAAAATGGTATCAAGCATGACATTCAAGATACAGCTAACGTTAGACCTACTGCACCACGTAGGTCATGAGCTCGGTGCTATCGGGAGTGTCAGTGTTCTGTCAGATCCTGTTTTCTAAACAGTCTGCATCATACTGGCATTTTTATTAGCACATAAAGTGGCTATTCCACTTGTGTTTATATACTTTATAACAATGTTACACAAAGTGCATTAAAGTCTGTGGCGGTACAGAACTCGGTCGCCATTGTAAACTCAGTGAATGTATTCACACGCCGGCAAGAAAGTGATTCGTTTCTCAGAACAGAAGCACGCTACCCAAAATCTTCAACGGGAAATGAAATGATCTGAGTTTACTATGTTCATTGAGGCGGAGCGAAGTGAAAATGTAAATATTAATTTATGCAAGTACTGTACACCCAGTTTTTACCCTTAGCAAGGCCTTACTGTAGGTTGTCACTTCAAACTTGTTTGTATCTTATAATTTCTAATATGTTTGTTTTGTATAAGTATGCATGTTTCACATCATATTGTCCACTTGCCCCTTCGCGGACCCCCTTTATTGTTCAATAACAAGTTCGAATTTGCATTTTGAATTTGTAAGTATAAATATAAGTTATTGCCCTTGTTATCTGTTTGGAACTCTCCACTATTTGTTTGATAAAAACGTCAGTTCATGTGGCTGTCTGTGTGTTGTTTAACACGCCTATACACTAATAGACAAATTGTAATTTTTTCAACAACCTACGTGTTTGTAAGCTTACAATTCTTACGCCACTCGAGTATATGTGTATGTTTCCGGATATATCGTCTGGTTCCGGGTTCCAAGTAATGATGATTAGTATGTTCTCTTTTGTTCCGGTTTTGGCTTAGTTAAGCGGTGTGTCCATCACATCAAGTGTGTTTGTGATTTCTGTCACTTTCTGGCGTGGTGGCAGCGCTATATATGAACTCATATCTTCCGACAAACGTATGAGGATTAAAAACGTCCACGCGGAATAAGGTAACAGTCTAAAATCACATCGCAGTATCATTTATGACGTGGAACGCACTTGATAGGGTGTTCCTAATGAGTGTCCTGTGACTGTGAGGAATGAGTGCCATGTGAGAGTTTTTGCACGCCCCGCAATTCGTTAAGTGATATTTAAAAAAAAATCTATATCATACAGATAAACATCGAACCCATTAACATGCGAAATTTGACTTTGATTGGACGCGTGAATATTACGCATTTTAACGACATAGTTACGGTACAGTGCACATGCGAGTGTCCTGTGAGGTTTTCGCACGCCCTGCAATTCATTAAACGATACTTTAAAATCATTTTTTTCTGTATCATACAGATGAATATTGATCCTATTAACTTGCAAAATTTGACTTTGATTGGACCAGTTCATAACACGCAAATGAAACGGCGAAGACGAAGTAACGGTGCCATGCATAGGCGAGTGTCCTGCGAGGAATGTGACCTGTGAGGAATGAGTGTCCTGTGAGTGTTTTTGCATATGGCTAACACGAAACAATGGTGCCTCACAAAAACTGAAGCAATCAATTCGTTTGAGAATTGGAGGCAAAACCTCGTCTATACACTTTCGCTAGATCCAAACTTCGCTCCGTTTCTCGTATACGGCATCTGATGGCAGAAGAAAATGAGAACGGCACAGCACAGGGGCTTTGTAGACGATGGCGAGGAGGTAGCCGAGAGAAGGCTTTGCACCCTTGAGTAAAAAGTGGGAATATTGGAACAACAGATCCCACTGGATGATCAAACGCTTATTCTGGAGCAACATGCCTTCAGCGAGAAGTCTACAAACCAATCAGGATTAACTCCTAAGTGTTTTACGATCCAGGTTGGCGATCCTGTGTACCTCTATTCTGACAGGAACAAAACAAGGGCGCGAGACCGTTATCTTGTGGAGGGAGCATGTGCAACATTCAGAAGTTTGTTGGCAACCAGTGCGGTCAGCCTCTTATCAAGTAAAATGTACTGACTGTTACAAAGTGACCAATACAAGTAAAGACCATTCTCTGCTAAGCTCTTCACTACCAGACGGGTCTACTGATGACGAGGAGGAATCGATAGTCCTTCCAAAGGAAGTTCGTATTCCCCAAATCCCAGCCACCCCACGTTGATCTGTGTGCCTCCTCAGCAACCTATACTGACTAGTGATGATTCTTGTGATCCTTAACCGAATGATGATGACAACAGCATACCGGTGCCAACATCCCAGGAAGTCAATCCTGAACCTATCATAACCTTCTGTTCAAGACGCATTACCAATCTCCCTAAACGATATGATGACTTTATTATATACAAGTGAACCATCTAGAGCTGGGTTCTGTAGCGTTTGTGTTCATTACTAAATAAACATTTATTAGATGAACGTGAAACTGATACGGTTCTAACTAAAAAAATCAGTACTAGTAGGAGTTTTTTTTATTAGTGACTATGGACACACTTGGTCAGATAACCGAGTCGTCTTTTATGTTTGGCCATGTTCCAGCAATCAGTCTGTTCAAACTGTAGACTTCTTCAATTTTTAAAATTGGTAGTACCATTACTGTATAAGTGTATGTTTCCGGATATTTCGTCTGGTTTCGGGTTCCAAGTAATGATGATTAGTATGTTTTGTCGTGTTCCGGTTTCGGCTCAGTAAGTATCAAGTGTGTTTGTGATTTCTGTGACTTACTGCCGTTAGAACGTCGGGACCTGGGAAAACCCAACAAACCTTATATTATTTCAGGTAATAGTGATAATGTGCATTGTGTTATACTCACAGCGAGGTGTTAGTCGGAATTCCTGACTTTCCTCAGATGGAGGTCCACTGTATCCATGTCCAGTCTCCTTAGTCACACATGTATATCGGTTATACTTGTCTCTCATTAGTACTGGATTGATAACGAGGCTGGTGCTTTGGACTGAGAACCTGTCGTCACTAACCTCAGTTCCATTAAGTTTCCATGTAGATGTTAAAACCAGCCCGTGGTTGTCAGGCTTACTTCGTGAACTTGATAAACACCCCAATGTCACAGAGCTGTCGAGAACTGGGGACTGAGATGAGGTGGTAATTGTTGGCTTTGTGGGGGAGTCTGAGAATCAATGATAACAAAATAAATTAATTGATTTATATCTCAATATATTGTAGATGTTCTAATTCAGTTGTTAAATTATAAGTGGTAAACAATAAAAGGTTTTGAATAAACAGGAATAATATAGATAAATATATATATAAATATATCTATACAACATCACAACACAAATGACGAAGGGAGACAACTTTTTGACTCGTGCGCTGACCGGGCCTCGAACTCACGATCTGCGAATACCTGGATCGCAATGTTTTTACATACATGGATACGAATTGTACATAATCCCGGCCAGGGCACGAGTCAAAATATTGTCTTCCTTCGTCCTTTGTGTTTCTATGTTATGTATTTATTAGCACGATGTATCATATACACTATGTGTTGGTGATCCGAAGATATAGATTCGAATTTCCTGTCGTAGTTATATAAATATATCTTATGTACATTCCGGTGTTTTGCTTTGATTGCCAGTAAACCATGAAGCTTCAGAATATTAAAATACAAAACGCATCAAAGTAGAAATGTTAAGTGGAAACAATTAATAGGTGATCATATGATACAAGGTAAAGGCCGAGAGGAACAAATTATATGAAATTTTACCTATTATAGACGTTACACATTTATAGAAAGCAAGATAGGATGCCGATCTTAAATGATAAAATAGCATTCCTTTTTTGAAGGGATTTGATCTCCATACTTGAGCATTGATGTCTTTTTTTTTTAGTTTCATTGGGGTATGAAAAAAATATTTGTAAACTTTATGAATCCTTGTAGCGGAATCTTACTGATCTTATAAGGGATTCTGTTTCACAAATCAAACACAACGTCAATGGCCGTATCTTGACATTTTTGCACCATTTTCGGATTTTTTTCATAGAGGAGAGAAAACCAATTCTCAAGCAATCAGAAAGCCGCACTCTGTATACTGTATAGGGAACAACCAACCAATAGTTTTCCCGTAGACTTTAGTGTTAACGTTTTTGAGTATATCTTTAACATTATTGATTTCAATATGGCAATTATGATTTATAACAAAAGTTCAGGGTCTCATATAACGCGTAATAAAAAAAATAAAAAAATAAATGGGTCCTTCAGCTCAAACTTTTTCCAGAATAGCCATTTTGAAAATGGGTGAATTTTGTAGTAAAAATCTTAATGGTTTACCTGTCAATTATTATGACCTGAACTTTTGGACTTACGAATGTATATCAACATTTCTTATGGACAGTTAATTATCAGGCCAAATTTCTATTTTGTTACTTTATAACATACTGGCCAATCAGTGGCTGCCAGACATTTTTATCCATGGCTCAACTTTCTATGCACAGAGGATGTTTCAAAAAAATCTTTTTTTTTCAATTGGGTGGTTTTTCCCTACAAAAACAACGGAAATTAATTATCTTTTGATTGAATTATTTGGCAAAACACTATGATAACTAGACCTTGCCCAATCTTGAATTTTTGATAATTTTGATATCCAGTTCCATATACATATTTTATAGGTGACATGCTTTAACCCCCATCTTTAGAATGGTTGAAAAACTGTACAGTGGAGGAAATCTCCAGACCAAAAGTAATAACTTTTCTAAGATTAATGGAATCAAGATGTCTCTCAGTGAAACACAGTTATATATCACAGTTACTATGCCTATCAACTAGTAGAAAAATGTAGGAGGAAGTCGTTAGAAAAAATCAAACACAGAAATAAACAAAGGACAACAACTCTGCAAAACTAGTGAATTAAATGACCCGATTAACATCTAAATCTCATGATTATAAGGTGTACTGAGTTTCCATTGAGGTGGGTCAATAAATGTAGATCTTTCGACAAATAAACATTTACGCTTCACAGGCGGACAACGCAATACATAATAATTTGTTGATATGGAATTGAACTCATCCTGTCATAAAAAGGAGGTGGATTATGGTGGATTGTACGACTCACCAATGACAGTCGTCCAAATATCAAATAAGAATGACTTACCAGTAAATACCAATAATTTTGATTTAATTATAATAATTAAGTAAGTATTTATATAATAATCCGAATTTTTATGTTAATAACCGTAGCGACTAAACAACAACTGTTCTGAATACATAATGAAAAAAATAGATGATCTGACCATACGGGGACATTGTACGATGTTTACTTGCCGAAATAAACGCATTTTAATTCCAATCCAAACCGCCTCACAGCTTCAGGTCGCCATCTTTGCTCAAATCAAAGCATCTGTGCGTTTGAAAGAGTCAGTACTGCAAAGCTTCTAAACGATCTTGTGATGCAAATTTTAAGATTATAATAGAAACGAAATATGGATTTTAAAATAATTTGATTTCAATTACTTATTCTTTAGGTTAGCAAATCGTAGCATATGTTTACAGTGAAAATTTAATGTTGTACTAAATACTGATCAAAATATTTTTATTTGACATTTTTTATTTCTTTCACTTCATTTCATTTTGAGTGTTAATTTAGATTTCCCAATAAATTCGCGGGAAATGAATTTGATGACGTAACCGGAAGCCGACATGCTATTAGAACGTGACCCGGAAAACATGCATGACGATAATAAAAACAGCAGATCATTGAACGTTATACCGGTTTATTTTCTCCTTTTTTGAGACACCAATGTGCTAAAATACAACGGAAGGTAACACTGATTTTGTTTATTGCTATCGTATCAAGTAAAATGAACAGTTATTGCGAAAATAGCAGTTTGGCTAGACGGTAGGCCTACTTTCGTTTTACAGTTTACAGATATGATCATATAAATAATTCATCTTCTCAACCATATTAATCTAATTACTTATTTGTACTTCTCATGTACAGCGCATCTTTGTTTACAATTGATCTTATGACTGGTCTGCAGGTCTGATCTGACTACCCTCAGCTGACCCTGACCACAGATTAAAATTTGGCAAAAATGACATCCCCGGTGGTCATATATACGAGAATTCGAAGCTTAAAGGCGACAAAACCTTTGACTCGAGCTCATACAATAGTAACATGTCTTTGTACTCTATGACTCATAACCTGTCACAGATTGACAAAAACTGAATTTTTTGGGAAAAAAAACATGCAAGATTTTTTTTTAGAGTCAGACGGGTTAGTAGAGACAAAGTTTTTACTGTATTTGGTATATTAGCTGAAGTCATGAAAATGTGAAATTAAAAAAAAATCAACTTTGGTTATTGATCAGAGAACTGTCAACAACAAATTTAAAAAGAATGGAATTTGGTTTTTCTCAGTCAGTTCTGATGGCCCATGTAAACACATTATGAAGATATAGAATTAAGTTCATTTTACACAATTACCAGCTTCGATTGTCTATCTTTTTAAATTATGTTCCTCTGTGTATAGTTTTTTTGTTTTTGTTATTTTTTTGCGGGGTTTTGTTTTGTTTTTATACGCCCGGGGAAAGACGGGACGTATTATGTTATTGTTTTATAAATCCTTGCAGAGATTTTTTAAGTCAAGTATATAAAAGAATATGATTCTTGACAACTTGCATTGACTACAGTAAGAATTTAGCTTTCAAAATCCATTGCGCTCCACATTATATTGTTTGTTGACATGTTTCTGTGACATTTTCACAATTATTACATTACTTTTTGAATACTGTGTTATATATTATTTCTTGAATCCACTCGAACATAGAAATATTTCCTTCATTTCCTCAATCTGTAATTGAAATAATTGTAGAATATACATGTATGTGTCTGCAGTAATAAGAAATATTTTTTAAACATTCATATTAACCTATTTGGTGTGTATCAATACAAAAATACTTGTTGACATGATACTGCATTACTTTTGGTCTGATTTAAATACACTGTAACACAGAATGTCAGATTTTATTAATCAATATATCTGGCAACCTCACCTTCTAACAGGTCAAAGACCTTTGACTTTGATGAGACTAATAAATGAGTATTCAGAGTTTCCTCTTGCCCTACCACCGGGATTTAGACACTGACAAGCTCTCATACAGTTGTTGACTTTGGTTTAGGAACACATTCTCAAATGACAGATGATCATATTCTAAATTAAGGGTTGGATTTTCACTAATTTGAAGAGTTGCGCCCCTTTGTTTTCTTTCCTATACATCTTATTCTAGCAGATTGCCATTCATATTTGTTTCCAATTGTTCTACACCTCATATGCATCTGATGATATTTGAAAGTGGGTGAAAAATGGAATAGAATATTGTATCGAGTCACATTGACTTCATTTCTCCAATTCATCCAGATCAAGAGATCTAGAAGGTACAAAAAGGTGAAACTTTACAAATCCATTTTAGTTTCCATGTAGGTAAGATTTTAACATTTTATTATTATGGTTGTTTTACATTCAATTGTTGGGGAGAGAGGACATATTCATCAGATATATATATCCTATATAGCAAGGTTTACACTTGCTTATTTGTATACTTAAAATTAGTTTCCTTTCTTTTGATAATATCTCTGTGGTTATAGTCTCTCACATGAGTCTTTACACTTCCTTCTATTAAATATCTTCAAAAGTTTCATCTCATTTATTTGTTTCCAGTTTCTTTTTGGTTAAACAATTGACATATTTAGTGGCTTTTGATTTTCAAAATTTACTTTTTGTTTTTCAATACATCTACATCAATATTTTGCATGTCTCTGTAACATACAATATATATATATATAGAAATGCTCTGCTTCTTCCTTTTTTACAATAATTTTAATAAATTCTTTTGTTTGGTTAAGACATCTTGAATTGACGGATCTGTCAGATCAGCACATATTCAGCACAGTAGTCCAAGATAACATTCTGGTTCAATTGTTTTTCCTCTGTATGGCTTACTTGATGATCTTTTCAAACTTGGTCTTGGGCATTATTTGGCTGGTCTGATTGTTGTTTAAGAATCTTGAGGCACTATGCTGACTCCCAAAGAGGAGGGATGGGACACAAAAGGACAATTCAACAATTCAAATGCACATGCATTCTGTAGTGATTGTACCAAATTTTGAATGCTGCTATAGGTTTGTTTTAATGAATGGCATTTACCTTCATTAAAGACCACTGGAGCCAGACGTGCAAAAAACCTTGAAATCTTCAACTGAATAACCTTGAGGTCAAGATACCTGGTATTGGGCCTGTAGTATGCTGGTGAAGTGTTACAGAATTCAAGGTCACAGCCGTCAAATATGTTTAAATGTTTAAACCCTTTTTTCTCAATAGCAAAAAGAGGTCCAGAGAAGAAGGTGATATGGCCTCTTATTTGGTTGCTGCACAATACCGTAAGTACTTTTTCATACTCGGATATCAAAGGTCAATGTCACTATAGTCTGTCAAATGAAAACCAGTTGCTTGGAATACGACATGTAGCTTCAGATTTGAAAGACAAATGTAAAAGATAATGTAACTAAAGATAGAAAAATACTGTACAGATCAATGAAAGACCATGCTTTCCCTACATGAAAAAAGTATTAGAACCCAATGCTACTGGTCACATAATACTTATATATTCTTTACATGGATGGATAACGGCAACATTTTAAATACTTTAATATACTGAAACGAAAAAGAAACGCAACTTCAAATTGTAGGTTTAATAAAATAATACTTGTGAGCATTATGTTTAAATTTCATATGTAATAGTTAATATTGAATATTGATGTAACATCCTTTAAATGTTTAGAGATTTTTAAGAACAGGTCACTTTGCTAGAAGGTCATGATTGGTAGTACCCTACGTGAATCCAAGTTGAAATGGCAGCAGTTTTGAAACCGTGCCCTAATATCGTGTGTGTCCTCCTCGAACAGTTATCACATCTCTAATTCTTTGTTGCATTGAGTTCATCAGGGCATTGACTTTCCGTATTGGAATGTTATTCCATTCTTGGACGAGTGCATTTGCTAACTGAGGGAGGGTATTTGGGGGGTTACGGCGATTTCGAATTTTTCTGTCTAATTCATCCCACAAATGCTCGATTGGGGACAGGTCGGGGCTATATGGAGGCCAATCTATAGGAACAATGTTCTGTGTCGCAAGAAAGTCTCTACAGACTCTTGCAACGTGTGGTCTCGCGTTATCTTGCTGAAAGGTTAGATGATGCTGCCTAACAAACGGCACAACATGGGGCCTAAGGATCTCATCCCGATAGCGTACGGCCGTTAAATTCCCATTGACTATCACCAAAGGCGTCTTCAAACCATGGGAGATTCCCGCCCAAACCATAACTGATCCACCCCCAAATCGGTCGTGTTCCAAAACACAGGCGTCAGCAAAACGTTCGCCTCGACGCCGGTACACACGTTGACGGCCATCTGCTCGAAATAACGTGAATCGAGATTCATCGGTGAAGAGCATAGACCTCCAACGTCTCATAGGAAAACGTCTGGGCATATGTGCCGTTGCCCATTGCATACGACGTGCTCGACGTTGCGGTGTTAGTGGTAAACCAACGTACTGTCGCCTTGCACGCAAATTCGCCTCACGCAGTCTGTTGATCACTGTTTGGGGATGAATTCGACGGTTATGATTACCAATCGTATTCCTTGCCGTTTCAGCGGCCGTTAATCTCCTGTTACGCAGGTGTGCCAACCTAAGAACCCGGTCTTGACGTCGCGACGTTACGCGTGGACGTCCTGATCTCGGCTGGTCATCGACTCTTCCTGTTGCGTTAAGACGTGAAACTAATCGACTAATAGTCGATTTGTGAACTCTGAATTGTCGAGCGACGTGAAGTTGCGTGTTCCCTGCCAGAAGCATCGCTATAGCACGTCCTCTATCAACCTTTGATAACCGTGGCATAATTGTAAAAGGAATTATTGTTTGCAAAAGTATTGGCGATGATGTGGCTCAATGTTAGTGATGAATTGATACTGGTTTGAATGAAAAAAGAACGCATATGTTTGTACAGGCACGGTTTTTGATGTTTTTACCGCGCCGGAAGTGCATAGGTCTCTAGTCACACTTGGGTGATTTTGAAGATTGGTATGGGTGTTAGGCAGGGTGCATGTTTATTTCCGCGATTTTTATACAGATATGTATATTTAATACAAAATTAATCACAATTTTCCATGTTGCGTTTCTTTTTCGTTTCAGTATATATAAATACTTATTATCGGTTAGCTTGTAATATATATAATATTAATGCTAATAATTCAGATGAGTCAATAAATATAGAAGATCTCTGGACAAGTACAAATTTACGCTACTCAGAGGGAAAACGACATATATAATAATGTATTGTTATAGAATTGTGTCATAAGGGGGGGGGGGGGGGGGGGGCATGGTGGAAATCACTATCCTATAACTCATAATAACTGTCCTCCAAATACAAAATACGCATGACTCAGTAGTAACTACCAATAACTGTACTAAAAGTGACAAATAAGTATGACTCAACAGCAACTATCATTAACTGACCTCCAAGTATCAAATAAGTATGACTCACCAGTAACTACCAATAACTGTCCTCATAGTATGAAATACGTATGACTCACCACTATCTACTAATAACTGTGCTTTAATTATCAAATAAGTATGACTCACAAGTAATTATCAATAACTGTTCTCTAAGTATCGAATAAGTATGACTCAATCATAGCTACCAAACACTGACTTCCAAGGATTCATTAAGTATGACTCACCAGTAACTACCAATAACTGTCCTCCAAGTATCAAATAAGTATGACTCACCAGTAACTACTAATAACTGTCCTCCAAGTATCAAATAAGTATGACTCACCAATTATGAAATAAATGTAACTCACCAGTAATTACCAAGAACTTTCCTCCGAGTATCTTATTTCCGCTTTGTATCTTGGTGTAGTAGTATCCAGCATGTTTTACTTCCAGGGAATCAATTGTCAACTCAGCATTTGTTGATGTCAGTTCCACCGTTACACCATTTTTAGGATTGTTACCATATGCTTCGCCATAACTGTATGTGAAAAGTCTCCTTTCATCGAAGTGAATGGTAGAAATACTCTTGTCTGGCGGCTTTGGAAGAATCAGTCTTACTTGAGCATCCTTTTCTTTGTATATAGCTTCCACTGTAACACAAGAATAATTGTTGTCATTACAAATCACCCTTCAAGTAGCTGTCAGCTCAGGAAACTGTTATATGCTTGTTTCTGATGTTGATCTGCGCTAGTTTAAAACATGTATTTTTATGAAATCATAAATTGATATTTTGGAGAATCAATGCACCTCATTACTGCCCCTCCTCCTTTAAAATGCTCAATACAGTTAACATTGAATACTTCAATACAATCTAAAAATACCGTTTTTTAATAACCACAATCAACACATGTTTCGCTTTTTGTTTACACAAAAACATTGATAGGCTAAAAACTGATTGAACATGACATAGAAATAAGTTTGTGTCTCGAGCAGAAAAAAAAAATACAAACAAGAACGACCTTTTTAACAACAATCAAACGCGTTTATTCACAATCACAATATATAATCATTGACAATAATGTTTGTTTTTGTCAACCAGATAAAGTGTCATGAAGAATGTAAATTGAAAAAAATAACTACCAAGTATTGTAAGCCTCCACGCATCAAAAAACTTGTAAATTACACATTTATACAATGATGGTTTACAATT
The DNA here is from genome assembly GCF_902652985.1 of Pecten maximus. Lineage (NCBI taxonomy): Eukaryota > Metazoa > Mollusca > Bivalvia > Pectinida > Pectinidae > Pecten > Pecten maximus. The sequence goes on from NW_022983069.1 coordinate 32,410, forward strand.
ATTTAATAATGTATTACACTTATACAATCATGGTTTACACTTATACAATAATGAGCTACACAGTGATTGATATCACTCATACAGCGATACAGTGATTAATTGCACTCATACAATGACCATGAATCAGCTTATTTATAAAAATGAATTACACATCTCATTGGTTTTGACTTTTTGTTTTTTTCAGTGAAAAAAAGCAAACATAAGCAAATCACTCAATTTTCTATTTTTATTTCAAATAACTATCATGTTTGTAAGGTTATTGTTTATGTGACCAACCAGTTTTATTCCAAAAAGGCTTGTCCCTATTTAAAGTTCACTAACGCCAACTGTGCCTCTTTTACTCATAATATGACGATGGGACTCGAACCTAGATATGCAAAAGTTTCTACTCATACCCAGGTGTGATAAGCTACAGTTGATACTCACACCCAGGTGTGACAGGCTACAGTTAATACTCTCACCAAGGTGTGGTAGGCTACAGTTAATACTCATACCCAGGTGTGACAGTCTACAGTTGATACTCAGACCCAGGTGTGACAAGCTACAGTTGAAACTCACACCCAGGTGTGGTAGGCTACAGTTAATACTCATACCCAGGTGTGACAGTCTACAGTTGATACTCAGACCCAGGTGTGACAAGCTACAGTTGATATTCACACCCAGGTGTGACAGGCTACAGTTAATACCCACACCCAGGTGGGACAGGCTACAGTTAATACTCACACCCAGGTGTGACAAGCTACAGTTGATACTCACTCCCAGATGTGGCAGGCTACAGTTGATACTCAAAACCAAGTGTGACAAGCTACAGTTAATACTCACACCAAGGTGTGACAGGCTACAGTTGATACACCCAGGTGTGACAAGCTACATTTGTGACTCACACCTAGGTGTGAAGGCTACATTTGATACTTACACCCAGATGTGACAGGTTACAGTTAATGCTCACACCCAGGTGTGACATGCTACAATTGTGCCTCACATCCTGGTGTGACAGGTTTATAACTAAAACAAAAAACCCGAGTGTGACAAGGCTATAACTAAAACATAAACCCGAGTATGACAAGGCTATAACACTTAGAGCCGGAGTTGAAAAGGCTATAGCTAAAACTTACACTCGAGTGTGACAAGGCAATACCTAAGACTTACATTCGGTTGTGGCAAGGCTATAACTACAACTTACATCTGAGAGTTACAAGGATATAGCCATACGTTACACCAGAGTGTGACAAGACTATGACCTAAACTTACCCCCGTGTGTGACAAGGTTATAACCAAACCTAACACCGGATTGTGACAGGACGATAACTAAAACTAACACCCGTGTGTTACAATGCTTTAACCTAAACTTACAGCCGAGTGTGACAAGGCTATACGTATAAGCGTAACTGAGACTAAGTGTGACAAGATCTCAGGACATCACAAAGTTGTTATATTCCTCAACCCTAGACTATACTTTAAACACCAAAGTGTGGCAAGGCTATAACTAAAACTTAAAACTGGCTATTTTTATTCACAAGATATTAAGAGGATACCCAATTTGAGGTAAGAACTATTTAGCCAGATATCCAAGAAGCATCGTACTCTTGTAAACTAAGTTGTAGGCACACGAGTTGTTCCGTCACAAAATAATATCAATGGTAGAATAGCATTAATATATGATTTTGTAACATAGCTTAGCCTTATTTATTGTCATCGATGTGTTAAGTTCAGCATTTCACATAATTTCCATATATATCTATTTAATCAGGGGACACAACTGTAACGCAATTGCCTTCCGCTTGCACGTTTTTTGGACTCATTCCGGAAATTGTAACATCCGGTTACGTAATATACCCGTGCTGCTTAGGGTCAATCACTTTTCGTCCGGGTGTCAGCAGGGTAAGTTGTGTTGACTTTTAATCTGTGGAATTATTTAGATAACCGTCGCCCATCCTTTCCTAAATTTTATATTAGTTTGTCTGCTGGATGTTACCCTCCATTATCGTACATATATTTTCATATTCACATGCATTATTTTTATGTATTTTCGATGTAGAACTTTGTTTACTTTGAGTCTCGTGCGTCGGTGTTATGTCGGAAGTCAGGTTGTCGCTTGAAGGAATTATTCCGTTTTGAGAGCACTTGCGGAGTGGCTAGTGAATATTTCCGTCCCTCGGGCTGTTTCTATACCGGTAAAGCGAGGGCTAATTGTTAGAAACCTTGTAAGTAGACACGGTAGAAAAGGCGGGTGGTTATGATTTAGTCTAGATGACCAGACAAGTGTTTATACATAAAAAACTCACACTGTGCCTCGCGGGTATTAGTTTAAACAATATTTGCATTCATTAATCAAAATAATCAATACATATACAAATATTTGTATGGGATGGGAAACAAGCTTAATTCCGTTCCCATTTATATACAAAGGCAAATATAAATCTTCGAACTGGAACACCTTACATCAATATGAAATGAAATAATGATATTCATTGGTTACAATTAAAACAGACATATATACATGTGGTGACTAGAATTAATAGTAGAAATAAACAACAGTGACACCTGTAAATAAAATTACTTTATAGAGCTACGTATAAATGTATGCCATTATACATTCGATAGATGACATAATTGGTTCAAAAATATCAGCTAAAACGTTTACTTAGCTTAATATAATTTTGTACTGTCAAGAATATTTGATCATTTTTTTGTATTGAACAAGTATCATTTCCCCAAAGCAAATTTTGTTCAGTTAATATCATATCTAACTGAAATAAGGTATTTTGTCTGATAATGTTGTACTTGTCACATGATAGTAAAAAATTGTAAGTACTTTCTACTAACCCACAAGAACATAATGGACTTTCCTCTAAATTTCTTATGTATAAACGTTGTTTAAGATTACTACATTTGTATGTAAGATTTAAAGATTTCTATTTCCAATTTTTAGAAGAATTGGGGATTATTAGTTTGTCCTTGTGTAAAAACGCCTTTGATTAAACTGACAGACGGATTTTCTCGAATATCAACTGGTAATACATTCCATAACTGTATTGAGGCATAATGAGGTTTTGTAAAACTGATTTCTGCAATAAATTGAGAGTAAATTATTTGAATTTCGTGTATTATGCCTATGACTATCTGATACTTTACCTGAAATAAGATATGATAGATAAAATTGAGTTTACTTGTGATACATTTTAGGAAACTGTACAATTTTGTGATTTTCCCGTCTTTTAGATAATTTTTCCCAGCCCATATCTTTGTACAATAGATTTACACTAGAAAATTGTGTAGCACCTGTAACTATTCTTGCTGCTTCTATTTGAATGTTTTCTAAATTCTGATACAAGTAATTTGGCAAAGTATCCCAGACAATATCAGAGTATTCCAAAATCGGTCTTATAAAAGCAAAATATACTGTTTGGAGAGAATTCCTATCAAGGGTGTTTTTTAATTTCTTAATACTGCTAGTCTTGGTGATACTTTTTTCAATATATAGTCAACATGTTTCTGCCATGTACCATCGTCAGATATCAATACCCCTAAGTGTTTATGAGACTTTACACTAGTTACATTTATATTGTTCATAGTGATAGGATCATAGATTCCTGGTATAATTTTCCTGCTAATTAAAAACGATTCTGTCTTATCTGGATTGAATTTTACTAACCAATTATTTGCCCATATATGTATTTTCGAAAGATCATTATTGCTAGTATTGATAGCGAGAGTGCGATTTTCAACTATCATATACAAGGCTGTATCATCAGCAAATAATTTCATTTTACAATTTATGTCATTCACAATAACATTTATGTATACGAGGAAGAAAAGAGGTTCTAAAATTGAACCTTGAGGTACACCTGCTTTGATATTTTGAGTTTCCGAAGAAATACCATTTATTACAACCCTTTGACTTCTGCCAGATAAATAATTTTCACACCAAGCTAGTAATTTCCCAGATATGGCTGATTCTTTCAATTTATTGATAAGACCCCTGTGCCAAACACGATCAAAAGCTTTATATCACAAAATACAGCAATAATTTCTTCACCCCAGATGTGAAGCCCGATTGACAATTTGTAAAAAAAAAAAAAAAGGTATCCCTAAAAAAATTGTAAACGCGTTTGAAAATACACCTTTCCATTAATTTGCCAACAATACTTATCTATGATATGGCTCTATAATTTTAAACAGTAGTTTTATCGCCTTTCTTAAAAACTGGTGTAACATTCGCTATTTTCCATAAAGAGGGATATATACTACAGTTGATGGACTTGTTAAATAATTTGGCAAGAATTGAAAAAAAACAGACTGTGTCTTTGCTGTCTTGATTATTCTTGGACTCATTTTATCTGGACCAGAAGCTTTGGAAATATCTAACATATTGACTGCATCTTCAACATCTTGTTCAGTAATATTAATATTTTTAAGTTTTTTATCAGGTGTTTTTAAATTACAGGATAGTGTTCTATTAGAGACATCAATAGTAGATTGACTAATAAAGTAGGTATTACAAATATCTGCTTTTTGTTTATTGCTTTTTGTTCGTTATCTCCATAGTATATATTATTATGTATCAGCGTTGGTATATGAGATGTTTTGGCTGAAAATTTTGTAAAAGGGTTTATCAATTTCCACCAGTCTCGTGTCGATGTAGACATACATTTATCTTACCGGTTAACTTTAAAAAAATGTTAATTTTTTGTTCTCCTAATAACATCAAAAAATTAATTTCTTGTCTGTCTAAATTGTAGCCAATGGTATGGATTTTGTGTACTTTTAGCATTTCGATGTAATCGTTTCCGAACCCTTATTAATTTTTTAACTTCATTATGCATCCATAGTGGTTCATTTTGCCTTATTGTTACAGTTTTATCAGGAATACATCCTTTTGCAATGATCAAAATTGTGGAATTAAAAAACCCTAGCGAATCCATCAATTGTTAATTTTTCAAATGGACTAATCCAGTCTATATTATTCAACCTATCACAAAACATTTTATAATCACCATTCACCATATAACCAAATATGCCTTTCGATACCCATTAAAAGTATTAAGACTAAAACCGAAAAATGTAAATAGGACAGTGATATCTTGTCTCAGCAGGTAAAAAGGATTCGCCGACAACTTCCTTTATAACATTTATATCATTTGTCATGGATATATCTAAACGAGAGGAAATGTGTTTTGTAAAATGAGTAGGCTCGTCAACAAATTGAATGAAATTATATCGATACAATATGTCACTGATATGATGCGAATTAGTAGCTTACTGATTTTCATTAAAATCACCTGTAATTAAAACATTGTCAGATTTATAATTAGCTACCATATCAATAGAATAATCTATTAAATTCCAAATTTCATTTCAAGAGTTTGGAGGTCTATAAAAAATTCCCAGCATACTTATTTTATTGTTAAACTGTAGTTCTATCCAACTGCATTCAAGATTATTTACTTATAATTTAATTTTGCTTGTAACAAGCATTTTCATTGGCTCAAAAAATTATGTTATCATCTCATAACATAAATAATGACTGTGACGTCAGCGGAGTAATCGTTGTTCACGGGATTTTGTATTTATCGATGTGTTTTTAAACATCTGGAGCAAAAAAAAACATGTTTACCTTAATGAAAATGTTTCTTATCGTTGTTAATTAAATTATAAGGGTTAACTGTAATATTTTTTTACGTTATTGCGCAATAACACAAAAAACTGGGGTGTACTCTGAATAAACCGCGAAGCGGCACGAGTCAGGGCACGAGTCAAAAAGTTGTCTTCCTTCGTCATTTGTGTTTCTAAGTTATATATCTATTTATTAGCACAATGTATCATATGCACTATGTGTTGGTGATCCGAAGATAAAGATTTGAATTTCCTGTCGTAGTTGTACCGAGATAAATATATCTTATATATGTACAATTCGTATCCATGTATGTAAATACATTGCGATACAGGTATTCATATCATCTTATAGACGATTTCCACAATGATCATGTCAAGGTATCGGGCCGACTATCACTGCGCCATTGAAACGTTCTTTTTTAAGAACGCCGATGTGGCGCAGCGGTATAGGTATAGTCAAAAAGTTGTCTTCCTTCATCATTTGTGTTTCTAAGGTATATATTCAAATGTCATTAGATAAATCAACAACAATATCAAAAAACCCTTTGCATAAAAGGTTGGGTAAAAATAATACTTAAAAAACGCCAAGCATGCTTTAGAACATAATTCATAGGAGGTAAGATGGGGTGGAGGAGGGAAGGTTGAAAAAAATTTTCTCCGCCAGTGAACATAAACAAAGAAGTCACGTGATCCTATGGACGGCCGAACTAAAGTACGGCAAGGATAAGACGTCAAATCCGGAAATAGAAATTCCGGGACAAAAATATAATGAACAAAAAACAGATAGTATAAATTAAGATTGAAGAGTATATATACATGTATATATATATATACACACACCAGCACGCACATTATTGATTACACACAGATATAGCCGCTAGAACGCTTATGCACATGCACCATGACACTTACAAGGCGACACATGTAAAGGTTACATGCTAGCCATACCGACACACATTCACACAATCACTCGCCTACAATAATCATATACAGACATCGGCCTACATATACACACATTCATTCATTAGCTCACACATACACACATTCATTCATTAGCTCACACATTCACACATGCATTCATTAGCTCACATATACATACATGCATTCACCAGCACACCTATACATACATGCATTCATCAGCACACATATACATACATGCATTCATCAACACACCTATACATACATCAATAATTAGAGACATGGTAATTCATGTATCAAATGCATACGAAAAACAACGCAATACAGTTTGATGAGAAAATACAATATCATTGGAATCTTGAAGACTAAATCAATGGTTAATACCACCAACATCATGTAAGTCACTGGACATATATACATATATGTGTGACGTCATAATAAGATGTATGTCACTAAATAAGATACGGTTAGTTTGTTGCATTTCCACTGATGAACGTAATGAGTAACATAAAGTACACGTACTTATGTACACGGATATGCACATTGACAGTTAAAAAAACGACATTAGATATATACTAGATAAGAGAATACAAAACAATATAGATATCACTGAAACTGATCAATGATTATTGAAGTCATTAGCATGTACGTCACCAGATTATTGTATAATGTAATATGTTACAATCAACATCTGAAACACCAATATATATGTGTATTTGTGACGTCATATGTGATTGCAGGTAAATGTATTACTATCAATATCATGAGCGCGTGACGTCATATGTGATTACAGGTGAGTACGTTACTATCAATAACATGAGCGCCTATATAAATATGTATATGTGACGTCATATGTGATTATAGGTAATAACGTTACAATGAATATCATGAACGTCAGTAGCTGTATGTATATGTGACGTCATATATGACGTCATATATGATTACAGGTAAGTACGTTAGATCAATAACATGTACGCCACTAGATATATGTATATGTGACGTATTCTGTTTGCTTAACAAACGTACATGAGTTTGCACACTGACAGTTGATACTCAGAATTTTTCTGAAAATTGGTCACCGTGTGGCGAATAAAGTCATTCGGAAGTACTTATGACGTGACCAAACCTAAACAGGTCCTTCTCTTGGGATATTTGAATCCTATCCGATTTATCGTTCACCATCACCTTCCCGTCCCAGGTCCAGGTTTGGACCACTGCGTTAGATGGATTCTTCGCTAATTGGCGGCAGTGAAACGCAAGCTTGTCTCGGTGTTTGGTCAGATCCTCGTTTACCGACACCGACTTTGTAGCAGGACACTCTCTGAACTTCTTACTAGATTTCAAAAGAGTTCGTTTAGCCTCATAAGAACTCAGTCTCATTATTATCTGACGAGGCTTAGACCTCGTTTTCATGGGATTCCAAACGCGGTGTGACCGTTACTTACAGATATACCGGCCTTATCAATGACGTCAAGGACCAGAGCAGTTGTATTTTCAGATTGGGATTCGGGGATCCCAGAAATTCATACTAGAGGCCTCCGACTATATTTCTCTAGATCGTCCAGTTTTAGCCGGAGGTCTTGGTTTTATAGCTTAACGGAGTCTAGCTCGGCCCTTAAGGGTGCTATTTCCTTCTGAATCAGGCAATACATTTCACTGACAAGCATGTCTTTAACAGCCATGGCTATGTCTTTATGTTGTCCGGTGAAAGATTTACATTATATGCCAGAGGACTAGATGCGTGGCCCATGGGATACCAAGCAGTTTGAGTATAGAAGTTACCAGGAACAACGTTACCATGAGGAGATGAGGGCGTCGACGTACCCATCGGAAGGTATATGCCAGACTGGCCATGGTACATAGGGTTTACTAGTAGGTGGGTTTCTCTTCAGTTAGGGAACCCTTTCTGGCCTCTTTGCTTTCAGGAAAAATTGGAGACGACGATGAAGTATTCAGAAGATGTTTATTTGAAGTGAAAGTAGTATTCATGATGGATAAGTAAAAGTAAGAAAATACAATATTTCACCAGTGGTTTCTCTCAGCTGACGGAGCGCCCAATAAAAATGTAAACAAACAGATTAGCACAGGCAAGGCACACAATCGAGGTCAGCAAGTCCATACAGGTAAGTCATAGTATCGTGATCAACAGGCGTGACGGACACGAGCGTTTACACGGGAATTTGTAAAAATGGTATGGCGGCCTCAATACGATACGATATAATTTTCAACATGTAATATCAGCAATTCATGCTAATCTTATAGGAGTTCAGCTATATAAATCCGTTCCATACCTATAACATTACCATCGTCCAGCTTATTTGACCAAACAGCAGGCTGCAATAGTGTAGATTTTCACATTTCTGTCAGAACGATGTTACAAGGTGTCACCAGACCAAAGGCCGGTAACTCTTCCATACAATGTATTATTTTGATACTTGTTATTTTTACATATGTTTATCAGTTGTTGAACTTATATGAGGAGTCTCTTTTCATGTTTACCACTTTATTAACTATCGTTTATGGCTTCATTTTTCATTTGTATTTGGAATCTATAAGCGAAAGCGGCAGTCGAACCCTGTGCAAAACTTGGTAGTAGACCGACAAACGTTGCGCCCCTGCAGTACACGTGCTGCGCGTCACACAACTCCCGATTGTCAATTCAAATACTTGGTACCTTGCATTGTCTATTCATAACCAGCCAAGAAACGAAATTCTGTCCATTCTATCAATTCAGTCAGTCATGGGTGAAATTTCTGTCTGAAATAACAACTCACTGAACATAAATTAGTTGAAAGTGTACTTACGAGTGAAAACAGTTGTCGTAGAATAATGACTTCCAATAAAAACAGTGATCTTGTATCTGGTGTCTGGTTTTGTGTTGTTACACTGGTACGTATATACACTGGAAGGCAAGTGTGCACTGTCCTCGTACATTTTAGTAGCCTCTTTAACCCGGACGATATACGTGTATTCTCTCCTCGGCGACGTTTTAGGGGGATCCCAGGTGACTCTAATAGTGCTATCAGCAGCCACATACAACGCCTTGAGGTTGGTTGCAGAATATCTGTCGGGTCGCACTGGTGAATAAATTATTACATTACTTAATAAGCTTACCATGTCTCTAAAATATCTGTCGGGTCGTGCTGGTGAATAAATTATATACATTACTAAATAAGCGTGTCATGTCTCTCAAATATCTGTCGGGTCGTGCTGGTGAATAAATTATATACATTACTAAATAATCTTATCATGTCTCTAAAATATCTCTCCGACTAATACTGTTGTTGGCTAAAATATAATTCCTACACATAAAATCACATAATCTTTCCGATTTCCGATAAAGACAAAATTAAGGAGGGATAACTCAAATATTTTATTAGATATTTTTATTTTTATTTTCAAGACAGCGGATTCTTCAATACAGTGAATATAATAGTTTAATCGAACTAAATCATAATGTATTTGAAACAGTTTTTCTGTTATATCACCAATAATATAGATTATACATAGCCGATTTAAGACGATAATGACTGCAAAAACTTAGTTATTATTTTCTTTAATATAATACTGTACTGTTATAATGGAAAAGGAGAAGTGAAATGAAAGAAAAGAAAACCTGATAATAGGACAGAAATGAGACAGAAAGAAGGAAAGATAGGGACAGATGTCGGAACAAGCATGTCGTGGAAGGATAGCAAATCTAAGCTAGATACTTATTTAGGTCACCGGATAGTTACTGAATAAATGAATTCTAAAAAGAGGAAGAAGAATGAATTATCAGCCTAATTTATGGCAGTCGGAAGGCTATATCAACTTATTCCATCCATTTCTGCCATTCATTTAGAAAACATTGTAGAAATTTATCATTTTTACCATATGAATTTTTTTAATCATAATTTTCTTTTTCTACATTTACTAGATCAAAAGCAGGGATATAAGCGTGTATAGTACTGGTTCCGGTATA